>NW_023270377.1:87712061-87804371 GCF_011800145.1 Mirounga leonina | reverse complement strand
AGAAAGAAAGAAAGAAAGAAAGAAAGAAAGAAAGAAAGAAAGAAAGAGGAAGGAAGAAAAAAAGAGAGAGAGCAAAGTAGGCAGTAAGGCTGAATGGATGGAGGGTTGGGAAGAAAACAAATTACTCATTGAAGGTGTCAAGAGAAGAACTGATGACATGAATTCGGGCTTCTCACCATAAAGGTGAATGATGGCACAGACACTTAGACTCAGGAATGAGAAGAAAAAGGGGCATGCAAGATTCTTCTATTTATACCTGATTGAGGAATGAAAAGAAAATGAGGGATAGGATTACTAAAGAAAAATTCCAGACAGTTAAGCAATTTTAGGAATGATTCATTTTGAGATATGGCCATCAATTATTTATAACAGTTAATAAATAGATTTATAAGCAAGAGGTACATGGAATCTAGACATACATAAATGCCCTACAAATTATTTACAACCCCGACAAGTCATAACACATGAACTACCGCTGAAAACACCATTTACTTGACTTTAAAATTTGCACCATAAACTATAAATAGACCAGTTATGGAGCATCAGCCATTTGTAATGTGCTGTGCAATATTCAACATCAACTAAATGTGTTTTCACTAGCTGCTGACCAGTTGGACTAATTGAATAAGAATTCCTAGTGCCTAATGATTTATTTCTGGTAAAATGCTCATAAGTATTTAATGGTCTTAATATCAGAGAAGTAATTCTCAAATAGAATATTATAACTTAGATTTAGTGCATGCAGTTTATTATCAAGCATACAAAATTTAAAAATAAAAATAAGAACAATTGCCAGAAAAAATTATGCCACCTCTTACTTTTATCACCATAGGTTTTCAGCTTTTCATATTTACTTTTCCCTTTTATTTTCACATTCAGGTCATCTCTTCATATTCCTTTCATTTTGCATCCTTTCTCATTCTTTGTGCCTCTTTTGTTCAAATTCTCTAGTCATTCCACAGCAAGCTCTTGGTTTTCAAAGGGGGATGTATTTCTATTATGTGTGACAGTAAACAAGTGGAAATATTCCTTAGTTATCCTGCTTGCTGAATGAATAGCTGCAATCACTAGGGTCTGCCATCACCTCAGAGACTCTGTCACAATTCTCAGCCCAGTTGGTGTCTCATTGTGTTCTTGTTCATCAAGAACCCACCTCTCCCAAATGTAATATCTACAAATGCATATAAGTTTATGATAATAACTTTAGAGTGACATCCAAATTTATTATTTTGTGTATTACTAAAATAGGTAATAAATAATCTGTCTTTAAAATGCCATGACATCACAATCTCTTCATATTTTATTTCATTTGACGGCATAGGCTAACTTATGCTGGAAACAAAATATGGAAGTTGCTGAAGTAAGTACTACAAGTTTATTTTTCATTCATTTTACATGCCAAATGTAGGATTTCAGAGGGTTCTGCTCATCAGGTTCACTCAGGCACCCCAGCTGGAGAAGCCCCCTACCTAACACAGGACTCCAAGACACTGGTAAGAAGAGAAACTGAAACCGGTTTCAGTTTAGGTCCATCAATTCCTGTTTGTATTTGTATTGTATCTTAACACAGTTTTAAGACTTTTCCCCAATCCTTGTCATTTGGCAATTTTTAATATGTAAAATATCAATGTAGTTGGAAAGTCAAATACGTATGAAAGAAAAACCCCACATGTTGTAGTTGTCATTTTTAGTTTCTATTTTATTCTTCTTGTGTTTATCGTTTTTCAAAAAAAAAATAACCCCTTCTCTCTTTTAGAAAATGTAACATAGTTTATTCTGTTTTTTCCTCTAAACAATATATCCAGGAAATTACACCATGTCAACTTACAGAGCCCTTCTTCATTCTGTTTCTAGAGCTGCACATTCTCTACTGTGAGAATGCACGTCTTCTCCAACTGATCTCCTCTATATGGTTATGTAGGCTGTTTCTAATATTTCACTGGTATAATGATGCTTCCGTGAATATCTTGTGCATATTTGTGTTCATGTTGTCAGAAGTATACCTGCTGGATAAACTTTTGCCAAACAGGATACTGTCAAGCTTTTAAGTTCTTCTTAATTTCATAAGTGAGAAAGGTTTTTTATTATCATTCCCTTCATTATGAATGTATTTGACATTGTCCCACATGTTTGAAGAACACTTGCTTAATTTTCTGTGAACTCTCTGCTCATGTCTTTCATCCATTTTTCAAAAGTATTTATATTCCTTTAAGTATTAGACTTTTTAATATATTAGAGATATATAGCTATATATAATAAATATATATATTTAAGGATATCCTATTTAATATTATTCATTATATATATTAGAGATTTCCTATTTAATATTATATGCATGTGTGTATATATATATATATATATATGCACATATATTTAGGGGTATCCTTTACCTCTGATTCATACTCCAATATTTTCTTCTAGCGTGTTATTTGTCTCTATACTTTACATATGATGTGGGTTTGTTAGACAAAACAAAATTTTTCTTCATTTTTATGTCAAATCTCTCTTATTGCTTCTTGACTTTGAGTCCTAGAAAATTTCCTCTCCATATCAAAGGTATAAAAGGAGTCACCCAAGGTTTCTTCTAGTGTGTTTGTATGGTTCAATTATTTTTACATTTGAACCTCTGGTCTATTTGGACTATTTTTATTACAGTACAGATTTAAGGTGTTTCTCCCTCACTAAAGCTGTCCACTGAATAGCACTTCTGTTTTCCTTCTCTAATGTCTCCCTACTTCTTCTCTCTAATTTCCCTAATGATTCCCTTATCAAAGCTACTATCAGAATCATTAAAGAAGTTGAGTAATCTGTTTTATAGATATGATTTTCCCTTATATCAATTCCTACTTTCCTTTCCTATTAATCTTTTCTTTGGGAACAATGAACTTCAATATCTCAGTGGCATAAACAACCAAGATTTACTTCTAGTCACATTAAGTGATGGCACTGTGTTATTGTGTTTCAGGCTGGCTGGGCTGCAGGTAGACTGGGTTTCTGTTCCCCATCCCTTCTCATTCCAGGGCTCAGACAGAAAAAGAGGCCTCTCTCTAGGTATGCCTTTATTTCATGCAGAAAGCAGAAACAAGAGAGCACTAGCTAAACCATACAATCACATTTAACTTTCACAAAAGGCCAACATACCACTCAGCCAAAATATGTCTCTTTTCCAAACCCAAAGTCAATGAAACATGGAGGTCATGTAACAATAGGCAGAAAAGTAGCATCCTTTAAAAGAGAAGGTGAAAATAGCTGGGAAATATAATCCTACATATTGCTTCTGTTTAATTTTTTTTAAATGTTTTATTTATTTATTCATGAGAGTCAGAGAGAGAGAGAGAGAGAGAGAGGCAGAGGCAGAGGAAGAAGCAGGCTCCCTGCCCGGCAGGGAGCCTGATGCGGGACTCGATCCTAGGCTCCTGGGATCATGACCTGAGCCGAAGGCAGACGCTTAACCATCTGAGCCACCCAGGCGCCCCTGCTTCTGTTTAATTTAATAATAAATGTGAGATTCTATTAAATATATTAGTTTAACAATGTCTTAATTACAAATAAAAAGTGAACTTAGAAAATATGGAGAATATAAAAAAAAAGGTAACTAAGGAAGTAAGCATTATGTATAAACTCAACATTTAGGTATAAAGACTATTAATGTTTTATGTATCTCCATGAGTTAATATCATAATATACTGTTCAAAGTATTATCAATTTTCCCATGCTATTATTACTGGACAAAATAAAATTTTCTTTTAGCAAAGATGGCTATATTTATGTGTGGTACATTAAAAATATATATACTTCAGGTGTGTAAAAATATCTTGCAATTTATTGATTTTTTTCTCTACCTTGAGCCTTTTAAAGTACTATTTCTGTTCCTTTAAATCTGACTATGGAAAGGGACTTTTAAATGACAGTTCATTTATTTTCTACATGAGTCATCCAATTAAAAGACCTTTACCAAGGTTGTTAGACTTTCAAATTTACATAATTTGACAGTTGGCTCATTTGATAGCCTTTACTTTAAGAATGTCATCTTTGCTAGTTGCCTATTTTATTGTTTTAAAATTATGCTTATGCTGTTGAAGACTGCAGAAAGAATGACTCAAAAATCTTAGTCTGAATATGAGCCAATAAGACAAATACATGTTTAATTCATAGACTGCAACTTTTCTTGAGAGCGTTCTCCATGTATGCCCAAAATCCCTGATGAAGAATAGGCACTGGATATATTTGGAAAGGATGCATTAATGAATCATGTCTCTCCCCCACCCATGTTCAAATTGATCAAGGAAAAATCCAGTTTCATGTTCTAGAGAATTTCTGACCTTTTCAAAAAATATGATTTGAGAGCCTTCTATGTGACAGACACTGTCCTATATATCAGGGCTAAACTGATGAATAAGATAGTACCTCTACTCTGGGCAGCAAGGAATTTTCAGCTGGCTCTGGGCAAGAGTCATGAATGGACAGATATTAGCAATATATCTTCAAATGCAACATTAAGACAGGTTGGGCTAACCCAGAGGTTCTCATTCTTGAATGCATATTAGAATAACTTATACAATTTTTAATAATGTCAATATTTTGGCCTCACCCAATTCTAATTTAATTAGTCTGGGATAAGGATTGTATATATATATATGGTTTTAAAAGCTCCCCAGGTAATTCTAATATATAACCCTGGTTCAGAATCATTAGTCTAATTTCTCCAGTACCTTGCTATTATGAATGTGGTTCTTGGACTAGCATCATTTCTATGGCATAAGAGGTTACTAGAAAGGCAGAATCTTAGGGCTTATCTCAAACTTAGTTTATCAGAAGCAATATTTTGGCAAGATCTTTCAGGTAACTTAGGTGCATATTAAAATTTAATGAGTGCTGTGTTCAGTATCTAAGGTATTAGGACAAAGTAATGTCTTGGGGATGGTTGAGAGAAACGAGTGGTATAATACCAAAAATGCCAGGAATTTTCTTGGTAAAAGCACCAAGTATCCACAGTTTATACTACAGACTGAAGTCAGTAATGATCACCAGCTAGATCTTGTCTACAGATTTAACACACTTTATAAAATGTATTAATGTTGAAACTGGCCAAAGGGGATTATTTTGAACTTTTACTCAAACAGATTTAAGATATACCCCCTGAGGGTATGAAGGATATAAATTGCATGAGGACAAATTCAAAAGCTTTTGCTAAAGCATAAAGATATGGGAATTTAAGTGTATGTTTAAAAGATAACCTAAGTCATGCCTGAAAAACTGGCGGAACCCTGAGGAGCAGAGAGAATAGTAAAGCTCTGATCAAAGATCTCAGATTTGATTTCTTCCTGCAGGAGTTCTGTTTGGCAAGACCTATTAGAATACAGTGGATCTGGGTTAAAATTGGCTTTGGTAAGAAAAATGTCTAGGTTATTTCTAATGTTTGAGTCTGTGTTTGTTGATTGCTTCTAACGCAGTAACAAGTAAAGAGATTGAATCACTAATCAAAAACAAAAGAACAGAGAACACCCAGGGCAAGGTGGCTTCATAGATGAATTCAACCGAACACTTAAAGAATACCAATCCTTCTCAAACCCCTCCAAAAAATAGATGAGGAGGGAACACTTCCAAACTTATTTTACGAGGCCAGCATTATACTATACCTTACCAGACAAGGGCCCTGTAAGAAAAGAAAAATACAGGCCAGTATTTCTGATGAACATAGATGTAAAAATCCTCAATAGATTATTAGCAAACTGAATTCAAGAACACATTAAAAGGATCATATATGATGACCAAGTGGAATTTATTCCAAGGATATAATGATGGTTCAAACTCTGCAAATCAACCAATGTGATATACCACATTAACAAAATGAAGGATAAAAATCACATAATCATGTCAATAGTTACATAAGTATTTGACAAAATTTAATATCCATTCATGATAAAATTCTTAACAATTCATAAGGAAGGTTTATATACCTCAACATAATGAAGTACAAATATAACAAGCCCACAGCTAACATCATATTCAATAATGAAAAGTTGAAATCTTTTCCTCAAGTTCAGGACCAAGATAAGGATGCATTCTCCTGCCACTTTTATTCAACATAGTATTGTAAGTCCTAATCAGAGCAATTAGGCAAGAAAAATAAATAAATGAAATTCATCCAAGTCAGAAAGGAGGAAGTAAAATTGTCTCTGTTTGTAGGTGACATATTATTATATATAGAAAATTCTAAATTCTCCACCAAAAAACGTTTAGAACTAGTGAGTAAATTTGGTAAAGTTGCAGGATTCAGGATTCAAAATCGATATGTGAAAACCTGTTACATTTTTATACATTAACAACAAACTATCACAAAGAGAAATTAAGAAAACAATCCCATTTACAACAGCATTAAAAGGAATAAAATACTTAAGAACAAATTTAACCAAGGAGGTGAAAGATCTATACACCAAAAACTATAAGACATTGAGGAAAGAAATTGAAGAAGAAACAAATAAATGGGAAGATATTTTGTGCTCATGGATTGGAAGAATTAATATTGTTAAAATGTTTATAATACCCAAAGCAATCTACTGATTCAATGCAATCCCTATCAAAGTCCCCAAAGCATTTTTTTTTTTAAAGATTTTATTTTTTGACAGAGAGAGAGACAGTGAGAGAGGGAACACAAGCAGGGGGAGCGGGAGGGAGAGAAGCAGGCTTCTGCTGAGCAGGGAGCCCGATGTGGGGCTCGATCCCAAGACCCTGGGATCATGACCTGAGCTGAAGGCAGATGCTTAACAACTGAGCCATGCAGGCACCCCACCCCAAAGCATTTTTCACAGGAATAGAACAATCCTAAAATTTGTATGGAAGCATGAATAGCCAAAGCAATCCTGAGAAGGAAGAACAAAGCTGGAGACATTACTTTCCTGATTTCAAACTATATTACAAAGCTATAATAATCAAAACAGTATAGTATTGTCACAAAAACTGATGCATAGATCAAAAGAACAGAAGTGAGAGCCCAGAAAAAAAAATCTATACATATGTGGTCAACTAACTTTCAAAAAATGAACCAGGGAAATAAATGGGGAAAGAATAGTTTCTTCAAGAAACATATTGAGTAAACTGATAGCCACATGCAAAAGAATGAAACTGGAACCCTGCCTTACACTATACACAAAAATCAACTCAAAAATGATTGAAGACTAGTATCTAAGACCTGAAGTCATACAACTCCCAGAAGAAAATATTGCATAAGCTCCCAGATACCAGTCTTAGAATTTTTTTTTTCATTTGACAACAAATGCAAAAGATACAAAAGCAAATTAAACAAATGGGACTTTATTAAACTAAAAAGCTTCTGTACAGCAAAGGAAACTATCAAAAATATGAAAAAGGCAGCCTACCAAATTGGAGATATTTGCAAGCTTATATCGAATATACAAAGAACTCATACAATTCAATAGCAAATACATACATACATACCACAATTAAAAAACAGGCAACGGACCTGAATAGACATAAATACATATATACATACATACATACATACCCCAATTAAAAATGGGCAAAGGACCTGAATAGACACTTTTCCAAAGAAGACATAGAGATGGCCAGCAGGTACATGAAAAGTGGCCCAACATCACTAATCATAAGGAAATACAAATAAAACCATAGTGGGATATCACTTTATACCTGATAAAATATGTATTATCAAATAGACAAGAAATAACACATACTGATGAGGACAGGAAGAAAAGTATCCTCATGTACTATTGATGGTTATATGAACTGGTGCAGCCTATATGAAGAACAGTATGGAGATTCTTCCAGAAATCAAAAATAGAACTATCATATGACCCAGTAATTCCACTTCTGGGTATATATCCAAATTAAACAAAACCATTATCCTGAAGAGATACCTGAAGAAAATGTGATCTATAAAAGAATGAGAAAGAGAAAGAAGGAAATCCTGCCATTCTGACAACATGGGTGAACCTGGAGGGCATCATAACAAGTGAAATATGCTAGAGAGACAAAGACCAATAGTACACTTATATGTGGAATTAAAAAAAAAAAAAAAAAAAAAGGTTGGACTCATAAAAAAGAGTAGAAACCACGAAGTGGTTGCCGGGGGCCTGAAATGGAGGAAATAGAAAGATGTTGATAAATGGCACAGACTTTCAGTTATAAGATGAGTATGTTTTGAGGATCTAATGTTTAACATGGCGACTATAGTTAATAACACTGTATTGCATAATTAATGGTAAGAGAGTAGAACTTCAATGTTCTCACACACACACACACACAAAATAAATATGTGAGGTGCTGGATATGTTAATTAACTCTATGGGGGGAATCCGTTCACAATGTATATGTATATTGAATCATCAGATTTTACACTTTAAATATCTTATAATTTTATTTGTCAATTATACCTCAATAAAGTTGAAAAAGATAAAAATACACTGTATTAATGAATCTCTTAAAAAGTCCTATGATATTTTTCCATTTCTTCCTTTTTAAAGAACAAAGGTCAATTTTACTCTATTAATTGAATATCGTGGATAATTTTCCTAGGTTTCCTCCCAATTCACTCATTATAATCCTTCTCTTAGATATAAGTTATAGATATAGTTGATATGCAAAATATGCCCTCAGCGTCTGCATTTATTTCTTTACTGTAACACTGCCAGGAAGAGGGATGAGATATTTTCCTATTCTTTTACGAGATTCCAGACAACTCCTTCCACCCCACCAGATTATTTGAAAGTTGTACGTGAAATACATGAGTGAATGAAAAACTTTGGTCCGCTGAGTGACATCTATTTTCTTTGCAACTTCATATTATCAACTTTATATCAGAATTTAATGCCCAACTGTCAGTTGCTTTGATTGTGTACCATTACTTAACTATAATTTCACTATTGCAGCTGCTTCCCACCGTTACTACTATTACTAATCCCATGATTTATTCATAGTTAATACATTATGGATACCAGCGAAGAAGATCACATACATAGTTTGATTAAATACTTAGAAAAATCCTGTGAAGTAGGTGTCAGTACTCCCTTTTTATAGGTGAATAAACGTATTTCTGCATATAGTAACCCATAAATGTGCATAAAGATGAATAACGATAAGACAATTACAAGCACTTACTATGTTTCAACAACAGTTCTAAAGTTGTTTTATTTCTATCACCTCATTTAACCCTTACAACGACCTCAGAAATAGATACCAGTATTATTCACATTTTATAGCACAGAAAGTAAGGCACATAGCAGCTAAATACCACATATAGGAGCCGAGATTAAAACAAATGCATTTCTTGGAGGCTTTTGAGGATGGGATTACTTTGCTGTCTCAGAAAGCCACATCCAGTCCAAAAGAGTATGGATGCTTACTCTGTCAAAGAGCCCCCAAATCTCTGAGTTACAAGTCCAAAGTTGAGATAAGTGAAAAGTTTCTTTCACTGTCTTGCTCCTTTGCTTTGCCTTTAGGAGTGAACTGCACTTTATTAGAATTACATCCAGGGCCAGATTGCATCCTGGGCCAGAAAGATTGATATGTGTATTCCCTTCCTCCTTTGTTGATTTAATATTTGCACTGCTTCCTATGCTTTTATGAAAATTCAACAGGAAATGGGAGTTAAAAAGTGATCTGGCTAACATGTTGCTATGAAGAATTTTATCACTCCATTAGTAATTTGTAATGCTTCTAATTATGGAATGCTCCTGGTTAAAACAATTTGGGAATATGTAAGTGATGAATCACTGAATTCTACACCTGAAATCAATTTTACCATGTGTGTTAACTAACTAGAATTTAAATTAAAACTTGAAATGAGGGGCGCCTGGGTGGCTCAGTTGGTTAAGCGACTGCCTTTGGTTCGGGTCATGATCCTGGAGTCCTGGAATCGAGTCCCGCATCGGGCTCCCTGCTCGGCGGGGAGTCTGCTTCTCCCTTTGACCCTCTTCCCTCTCATGCTCTCTGTCTCTCATTCTCTCTGTCTCAAATAAATAAATAAAATCTTAAAAAAAAAAAAAAAAACTTGAAATGAAAAAAAAAAAGCAGTTTGGGAAATTTCTCTTTGACAATGATTTAAGAATCATTCTAAGTGTCTTTGGTCTTCCCTTCCTCTGTTAAATCATTCTAGCATACAAATCTGACCATGATAGTCCTTTGCACAGTATTTTTTAATGACCCTCCATGGGTTATTGGACTAACTCTAAATTGATTACCTGGAAGGCAATGCCCTTCATGATCTGCCTACTGCCCAAATACATAGTCTCATGCTTTTTGGCTTCTCCGTTTTCACTTTGAATTTCAACAATACTCAACTATTTGCCAGGTCTGTCCATGTATGGGTACATGCATTGTACATGACACACTTCTATTCATCCTTGAGCTGCTCTTAAATACTTCCCTAAACTTGACATTGCCCGGGCCTTTGTTTCCTCTTATTTTTCCTCAGTACTTTGTTGTTGTTGTTGTTGTTGTTTTTAAGATCTTATTTATTTATTTGAGAGAGAGAGCGAGAGAATGAGAGAGAGCATGAGCAGGGGGCAGGGGTAGAGGGTAAAGGAGAAGCGGACTCCCTGCTGAGCAGGGAACCCGATGCGGGACTCCATCTCAGGACCCTGGGATCATGACCTGAGCCGAAGGCAGACGTTTAACCAACTGAGTCAACCAGGCATCACTTTTTCCTCAGTATTTTGTACAAAATATGTCTGTAACAGTAAATGTCCATTAATTCACAAAATACAAATACAGTGACTGTTCAGAATGTGACAGGGGTCTTCATTAAGATTCTTTCCTCACCACCCTGCCCGCTTTGGGAAGAGGGCTCTCAACTCTGTTTTAAACCCAAACTCTTCGTTCCTTACTTCAACTCTTTGACTTGAGGCCTTATATTGATGTCCTCTACTCTCCTGAGACTTTTCAGACTTTCTGTTTCATTTATTCCTAGATTTCATTTTGAATGCCATCTTTCCAATTTCATTTTGTTTGGTGCTTTTGTTGTTGTTGTTTGTTTTGTTTTGGTTTTGGCCAGAAATGCACCCAATAGCACCTAGTCCAGACTCCTGAATCTCAGTAGGAAAAGCACTAGAGGCTTCAATATAAACGGCAGAGTCCTATAAGCACTTTTTTTTACATTAATTTTTTTGCTTAATCCACCTTGAAAGGAGGAATTATGTTTATGCCTGGCATAGAAAAAAATATATGTTTAATTAGGATATATATAATTAGGATATATATAATAATATATAATATAATAATTTTATATATCCTAATTATATATATCCTAAATATATATATATTTAAAATCCTATACATATATGTATAATTAAGATTTTCCATAATGCTAATTAAATAAATGAACAACTAAATTAAATTAATTTGTTATTGCTACCGTGGTTACTACAGGGCGATTTTTGACACTGGTATTCTATTCAATTTTCTCTCAAGTAGTTATAGTCTAAGAGAGTGCTTTATAAATTGTACTCTATGGAGTCCTCAGAGGGTGATATGGGTATGCTGGAGGCAGGGGATGAAAGACTAGGAGGGCCAAGTAGGCAGGACTCCAAGCAGCTCACATGCATTTCAAGCGGAGAAAATCCTCTAGTGTGCATTTTACGTGTTGGACTTCTTCCAAATATTTCAGCTGAATAAATGTTTCCAAGACTAAAAAAATTTTAAAAACTCCAAAACCACTGATGCAAAACTAAACTAGAAAGTGGCAAAGGGTAACTTCCCATAGCACTTAAACCTGCTTACCTTGTCTTGATTGTACTTTAATAAATTTCCATGAATTCAAAACTTTTCTATGATACTGAATTTGCCAAGAAGACAAACAAAGCATTACATTCTTGGCAAAGTTGCTTCTACATCTTTAATGATGACAGACTTCCCAAGAATATCTGATGGACCGAATCTGCATAAGCAAAAGGATTTATTTACCCCAGCATTTCTTCACATAGGAAATTCAATGATTTAATAATTCCATACCACTTTAACTCCCTTGGCACCTAGAACTTGAAATGCCTCCTGCCTGGAAGACAATTGCCAACAATGAACACCTTGGAAAGTGCTAATGCAAAAGGATTAGTAAGCTAGAGCAGATAAAATGAATTATGCTTAGCACTTACAAGTTTTATATGGGCAGTAGTAGGCTAAATGAGGTATTATTAGTACTGTACATTGTGCCAGAGGCAATATCTAGCTCGGTAGTGCTTTATGCTACTTGATAAACCAGCCTCCACAGTATGTTCTTCCAAGCTGCTGCTGACAGAGCAAAGTAACACACAGAGACAAAATCCTTTACGTTCCTGTGTTCCTTGAAATAAAGGAAGATAAAAAAAATCAATGCATTATGTTAATATGAGAATCAAATAAAAATGTACTGTGGATTTTTTTTTTTTAACACATCTCCTACAGCTATTAATCCACACCAGAAAATCAAAGGGAATGGTTACTCTGTTAAATAGGACTTAAAAATTTCAAAGATACTTTTGAATTTTATTTTATTCTTTTCTTTTTTCAGCACTGACAATCTCCACATTTTCAAAGGAAAAGGGCTTTTTGGGGTTTAAGTGATTTGTCTCATGGTGTCAATATCTGTAGCAGAGATATCCAGAGACAGTTTGCAGCTTTATGACCCTTTAAGGAAAAGTGGTAAAATGTCATCCCTGTTCCTTCTAAATAGATGGCATATTGATAGCAATGAACACTTTGCCAACATTAGCACAGAAAGAATGCCCCATTTCAAATCTCAATATTGAGAATATAAGGACAAGGAGCTATACAATGAGGACACTGCATGTTTATGAAAGTTATGCTTTGATCCAATCAGACCTAAATTGATATGTCATACACTTTGCCTTCATTAACGTGTGTTATCACTCAACTTCCTGCCAGAGAGTTCCACATCATCTTCCACTTTTTAAATTAGGCACAGTAGACTAGATAAGAACATTACATTAGTTTGAGAAATATATTTGCCAGTAAATGGTTTTTATGCAAGAACATATGCACCCTAAATACTTATAAATTGGCTTATTGTAAACACTACAAATCATTTAAAAACTACCTCTATACTCACAGAGTGCAGAGTCTGCTAAAGCATCATTTTAAAAGTTGTGGCAGCAGATAATAAAATATTACAGAATCAAGATTTCACTTTCCCTTATTAACTCTCAATGTTTGATGTAAGTCTGCAGGCTGAATAAAGAAAATCATCCCTATTGGTCCACTGCAACGATTAATGAATTCATTCATTTACGCATCTATTTATCTAGCTATCCACTTATTTGTCCCATTGAGTGCCTCCTACGGGGTACGTAACTGTGCTGGGTGCTAAGGTCCAACATACAATACACATTCTGCTCTTAAGGGCATGACGGTATTGTGGGATAGACATATGGAAAATAACACGAACAATAGAAATGTAAGAAGATCCAGGACAGAGGTGAGCTTTGCTATGGCAGCAGCTGCCAGAAGTTAATTTGGTGAGTTCTTCAGCTATTCCAGTGACCAAATGTTTCAAGGGGAACTTGAGAAGACTCGTGTTCCTTTCATAATCCTTTGCTTGGATTTGGAGCCTTCCTTACATCTGATAACCCCTCAGTCTTAAACTTTCAACCGGGGCTTTACTGTCGCTACCCAACTGCCCCGAGAAGTTGTCTTCTTGGGGAAATCTTCTCCTCAGCTGAGCAAACTCTTCTTGCAAACTCCTTTATGGTTCTGGATTTGGGCAGGGTTTTCCCCTAGAATACCACAGGGCAACTGCCAAGATGCTCACTTCCTCCTCCTGGGTCTAAGGGATGGCATCCTGGGGCGCCTGGGTGGCTCAGTCGTTAAGAGTCTGCCTTCGGCTCAGGTCAGGATCCCAGGGTCCTGGGATCGAGCCCCGCATCGGGCTCCCTGCTCAGCGGGAAGCCTGCTTCTCCCTCTCCCACTCCCCCTGCTTGTGTTCCTTCTCTCACTGTGTCTCTCTCTGTCAAATAAATAAATAAAATCTTAAAAAAAAAAAAAAAAAAAAAAAGATTAAGGGATTGCATCCAGCCCTGACTTGTGCCTCTCTTTTGTTTGGGGGCAGGGTCCTTTCCCTTTCTTGTTCTGGGGCTTCTTGAGAGTTCAGAGTACCCAGTATAGTTTAGCTCTAAGGTATAGCTTTCCTTATTTGCTGAGCTTTGTTTGGGGCCTTTGGGCCCTATGCTTTCTGGTTTCTCTTGCCTCCTCATTTAGGAAGCATCTCAAACACAACTGTTTGTATCTGGTTGTTGGGCTGGCCCCAGGCCTCCACTAGATCTGGAGCGAGGCCAAGCCAGGGCCTTGTAAGGGTATGCAGGAGCACTGAGCAGTTCAGGAGCCAGCTACTATGAGATTGTTGGTAAGTTCTGAGCCTTCAGAGAAGTATCCTGAACCTCACTCTTGAGTCTGAATGAGACTCCTTAAGTGTTTTTACAATTTTGTGTCTTATTTATGGAGTGATGTATCCCTTCCATTCAGAACAGCCCCACCCAGCCATCCCCTCAGCCTCTGGGCTTCTTCTTGCCTCCTAAAAGCAGAGCTGCCTGGTTGGTCTCTACCCTGTGTTGGGAGCCCAACCACCATGCTCAAAGTTTATAAGCAGTTATTTATATGAATCCTTGTTATGTCAACTGGTTTGTATTGCCTATTTTGATTACAAAATACAATACTTAACAAGTATTAATAAAATATTACCAAGTCCAAAGGCCCCAAACAAAACAAATATTTAACAAACCTTCAGGTTTGAGAGAATTTTTAAATTTCTTTCTTGAAAGTCAAACTTCCCTTTGTCCTAGTTTCACAGAGCTTTCCTTAGCTTCTCAATATGTAGCCAGAATTTCAGTTTCCACCATCAGAGTCCACTCCCGATGTAGTTCTTATTATCAAACTGACACTTGCCTCTGTACAACTTGACGGCATTCTTCACACTCCTGATTCACTTATGTCTGCTCATTAAAATTACAAAGCGCACCAGTCCTACAGAAAATTAGAGCCCTCTTCCCAATCAATGACATTTCAGTATCAAAAGTTCAACTGAGTTTCAAGAATGCTATGATTTCCAACTCGTATTTTAAGAGATTTTAAAAATAATAACCATCCCTAAAATTTACCATAACATAGGTGCCATGACATTACAACATTGTTTTCACACACAGAACTTGTGAGAAAAATTTTGTGAGTTTATAATCACTTCACTTTGAAAGTAAATGTTAAAAAAAAAATAAATGTTGTTTCTTACAGGCTGCCTTTTCCTACTGTGAATTTGGCTGCCTCAATCTCAGGAAATCTGAGCTTTCCCTTGGATAGCATTAGTCATCACTTTCTCATTATTAAGCATCCTAAAACACTGTCCCATACTGATTTTTCTTCCTCCACATCTCATTTCAGAATATCTCTCCTTGTCACTATGCATTAATGCATAGCAAATTCCATAATATGTTTTCTACCTACTCCTGTGGCTATCTCTTGCATATGGCAATTCAAAATCTCACATCAGGCCCAAACTACCATATCTGGCAATGCAACATGTTATTCAAGGAGGCAGGAAAGCAAATAGTATGAGTTATAGTTATTCTACATTGAAAAGAGAATGAGATAAAGAAAGAAAGAAAAAAAATATTTACATGTATGCAGTCAGATAATACTTTTCTCCATTTGTCCTTTATGGAGAGTTACTTTTTCCCAGTGAAAGCTGGTACTCCATTCTCTAATAACATCTATAATATCTAAAGATGTTCTTGAGTTTAGTACCACCTAGATTAATAGTTATCTAATCAAT
Organism: Mirounga leonina; assembly: GCF_011800145.1. Lineage (NCBI taxonomy): Eukaryota > Metazoa > Chordata > Mammalia > Carnivora > Phocidae > Mirounga > Mirounga leonina. The sequence goes on along the minus strand of NW_023270377.1, from coordinate 87,788,584 downwards.
CATCAATTGCCCCTTGAATCCATTCATTCATTTTAAAACATTTATTGAGAAGTTACTATGAGTCTGTCACTATATAGGAACTGAAGATTATAGTGATAGCTGTGATAATTGTGATCTTTGGCTTCATGGAGCTTGCAATTTACCAGAAAAGACATTTTACGCAATGTTTACTCACATAGTTAATTGATATCAATAGTGAGAAATGATAGAAAATAAAATTAGAAGATGGGGTGCTCTTATAAATGGACCCTAAAAAATTTTGCAGAATCAATTATAGCTTCTCTGAGGAAGTTAAGATCTAAAAGATGAATTAGTCACTGAATGCACTGGAAATAATACTGTAGGCCACCAAACATAGGGAATAGCAGTCTGAAGACTATCAGGGCATAAGAAAATCTAGCTCCTTCAACTAGCTATTAAAAAGCCAATATTCCTGGGCGCCTGGGTGGCTCAGTTGGTTAAGTGACTGCCTTCGGCTCAGGTCATGATCCTGGAGTCCTGGGATCGAGTCCCGCACCGGGCTCCCGGCTTGGCGGGGAGCCTGCTTCTCCCTCTGACCCTATCCCCTCTCATGCTGTTTCTCTCTCTCTCTCTCTCTCAAATAAATAAATAAAATCTTAAAAAAAAAAAGCCAATATTCCTAGAGAGAGGGGAGCAAGAATTAGACAGTATGAGATGAAGAAGGGTCTCTATGTTTTGTATGAGATTCTATCTATTAGCACAGAGTGTGAATATACATTGGGAGATCCTTCAGAGCTTTCAACAAATGTGTGGCATGAAAAAGATCTCACTTTACAAAGACCATTTTAATAGTTATATGAATGGATTAAAGGTGGGTCGAGAATCAATGTGGATGACTCACAACCCAACAATTACACTCCCAAGTAGCTACCAAAGGAAATGAAAATATTTGTCCACACAAACATTTGAACATGAAGCTAATATTATTCATAGTCACCAAAAAGTGGAAATGACACAAATGTCCATCAGTTGATAAATGGAGAAACAAAATGTGATATGTTGACACAATGGACTACTACTCAGAAATAATAAGGAATGAAATACTGATTCATGCTACAACATAAATGAACCTCAAAAGCATTATGCTAAGTGAAAGAAGCAAGAAATAAAAGACCACATATTATATAATGAAGTGTATATGAGATATCTAGAAAAGGCAACTATATAGATAGAGGTAGATTAGTGTTTTTCTGAAGGTGGGGGGAGGGCGAATGGGGGTTTGCTGTATATGAGCATGATGGATCCTATGATGAAAATCTCCTTGGGGCGCCTGGGTGGCTCAGTCGTTAAGCGTCTGCCTTCAGCTCAGGTCATAATCCCAGGGTCCTGGGATCGAGCCCCACATCAGGCTCCCTGCTCCACAGGAAGCCTGCTTCTCCCTCTCCCATTCACCTGCTTGCATTCCCTCTCTCGCTGTGTCTCTCTCTGTCAAATAAATAAATAAAATCTTAAAAAAAAAAAAATCTCCTAAATTGGATTATGATGATGGTTGCACAACTCAGGAATTTACTAAAAATCATTGAATTGAATAGTTCAAAACAGGTGAATTTTATGATATATAAGTTATACCTCAAAATAGTTGTTAAAAACAAAATTGATATGGGTGTATTTGAAAGTTATTTAAAAAATACAGTAGTCTCGACGTTATGATTGACTTGGCTATAAACATTGTGGGAGAGACTGTGTGTGTATTTCTTTTTTTTTTTTTTTAAGATTTTATTTATTTATTTGACAGAGAGATAGACAGAAGAGCACAAGCAGAGGGAGTGGCAGAGGGAGAGGGAGAAGCAGGCTCTGCACTGAGCAGGGAACCCGATGCGGGACTTGATCCCAGGGCCCTGAGATCATGACCTGAGCCGAAGGCAGACGCTTAACCATCTGAGCCACCTGGGCGCCCTGTGTGTGTATTTCTTTCTTTTTTTTTTTTTTTTAGATTTTATTTATTTGACAGAGAGAGCAAGAGAGCACAAGCTGGGGGAACAGTAGAGGATGAGGGAGAAGCAGGCTCCCCGCCAAGCAGGGAGCCCGACACGGGGATCAATCCCGGAACCCCGGGATCACCACCCGAGCCGAAGGCAGACGCTCAACCACCTGAGCCACCCAGGCGCCCCTGTGTGTGTATTTCTGACAAGAACAATGGTGTGGATTATGGAGCAGATGGTGCAGTGGGAGGATAATTCTGTCAGTTATAAGCACATCCTGATTATTCCACCTTTACAAGTCATTATTCTTCTACTAAAACATTGGAAATGCCTGTTCTTAGAAATAAGGCTAAAAAGAATCCTAACATCAAATCTAGCACCATTTTCCAACCACACTACTCTTCTAAAGCTCTTTATGCACAACAAATCCATGCCAAAGGTGTAGACTGTGGAGATTTCCCTGGTAATCCTGGGTATGGTAGATGTCATGGGGACTTTCAGTTCTATGGCACCCAAACAACTCCACAAAAATTAACAAATGTGTAATGCTAATCTGAGATGGTAGCACACCCTCTTGGCTTTGAAGAGACATAGACTGTATACATAAGCCTCTGAGCACTCAGAAGAAAAAGAGGAAGGAAAAGAACACACACACACATATTACAGGGATCTTATTCCAATCAAAAATGTATTCTAAGAAAAACATGCCATGTATCTTTCTTCTACTTTCATTCACATATTTTGGTTTGGGCCCAAGACAACCTGCATATTTGAATTATCAGTCTTACTGCTAAATAATGTACAAAAATGCACAGACAAGTATAGACTGTGTTTTGCATCTTTTTTACCATGTGGCAAGTTTTTTCATGTTACTCAATCTTTACTACATCATAACACACAACTCTATTCCTTTTAGAATTAAACATAATGCAGATACAAAAGGAAAAAAAATCCCTAAATATGAGAGATAGCAAATCATTATTTCTCAATTGCGGTAAGAGGCATTTGTTCTGAATATTGGAAACTCCGTATTTTCTTATATGGGTAATCAGAAGTAAATTTGCTGTGGAATCACTGTTGTTCCCATTTATAGAAACACACAAAAAAACATATTTTACTGCATCTTTTTCCTTAAATAATAATACTTACTGAGTACTTACTATGTGCCAAATTTATAAATGGTATTATACACACAAACAAACATACATACACACACTAAATCCTCAGTATAATTGTATAAAGCAGGTACTATTATTTTTCTTAGTTTATATTTAAGGAAACTGAAGCACGGAGTAGTCAAATAACTGCTTGGGTAACATGCCTAGTAAATGGCAAAGCAAAGATATAACCTAAGGCTTTCTATCTCCAACGTTCACACGTTTAACTACTCTGCAATATGCCATGCTTCTCCTTCAGCTTTATAATTTCTTCCTGTACTTTTACAAGTTACTTCTTTACCCAACCAACCACTCTAACTGATGTAGGTTTTAGGGTTTTAGAAATCCCAGTTCTTAATGTTACAAAGATTTTAAGACTTGAATTCTCTATGTCTTTATTTTTTTATCCATTGCATCACCTGAACTCCAGAATTATTATCTAAAGCAGAAGAATACAAATGCTTTGGAATAAGAGATGTGTGGACTAAGAAAAGGAGACAATCAGAAATACTTTGTCCAGTTATTTTTCACAGGACTTATTTGACCCATGATAAAACCTCATTCACTTGTACAATCAATTTTGATTTTTAGAATTATATGTCCTGATTAAGGGAGTTATGAAACTGCATGATATATGCTGGAAACTACAATATACTTAATATTGATGAAGGATAACACTTAAAGCAAAGAAGATTAAGAGACGAGGCAGGAGGAAGAAACTGCCTTATGTGATTTTTTTTAAAATGCCTATTTTATTCTGAAGATATTTTATACACAATTAAATGTTTTAAGTATGGAAGTGATTAGGTAATAATTGCATTCTAAGAAAGATCACTTTAATTGTAGAATAGCATATTAATTTCAGACAGGACACGGAGCTATGACAGAGACTGTTGCCATAGTCAAGGTGAATGATGATTAAAGCTTGTATTAGAAGAGAATAGTAATGATGATGGAGAGGTAATTCTATAAGAAATATTTCAGAGGTAGAATCTGAAATATTTGGCACTTTACTATATGCAGGGAAGAGTAAAGAATCAAGTATAATTCCAGGTAATAAGACTGAATGATTCATTGAATAGAAGGGCCTTCAAGAGAGAAACAGAATACACAAGAGGAAAAGGGTTGGGGGATAATTAATTCTTTTTAGTGTCTATACATGATTCTCTATAATAAAATAGAATTTGAAATAGAGGGAAGTTGAGTTGGAAAGGGTTATAAAAGGAGGCTATCAACTTTCTATTGCTATAGAGAGATAACAGTATGTTTTCAACTCCTTCTCTCAAAGGGTCTCCACAAATTAAATTGAACAACAGTCTTAGAATTGTAGTTCCAAGTGTTACTATCATTTCACACCACTTGTATCAAGTAACAAACCAGAAAGGAATATGATACCTCAATTGGGCTTTATTTTACCTGAGAAAAGTTTTAAAAGAATTTATAAATATCAGTGTGTAAGCTACTTTTAAAGTTTCAATAAGTTCCTTCCTTTCAAGTTTATTTAGCAAAAAATTATTTGAGCCACCGTTCTGTATTTGGACACCTGCCTGGCTCTGCAGAAATAATCAGTGGAATTGCCTTGGTCTTATACAAATGCAAGCACAGACGTATGAATCACCCCCCCTTCATTCCCTATCAAACTGTTCCTCCTCTTGATTCCTATAGTTTATGTGCTGCTACCCTTTTAGACTGATTAAAGATTTGAACTTTCCATATCTCTTCATTAGATGTTTAAGAAGTTGATAATTTCAGCATAGGTTTATATTCTGCCACATATCCTAAACCAGTAAAACATAAGGATGGCGTCCATAACAATGACACATACATACATTGTGCATTTGTTATTTAAAAGGACCCTTTTTGTAAAATAATTATTTTTCCTTTAGATATCGAAATATTACAGAAGGTTTGTATAATTTATTAGCATTTATTTTAAATGCCACAACAATGTGATGTCATGTGAGCTGTTATACCCACTTCACAGATGAGAAATCTGAAGCTCAGAGTGGACACAGAGCTAAGGTCTTTCCATGGTATTAATCCAACTAAAAAATTCTATAAAATATTCTTACCCTTCTAAATTATACTTTTATAGCATAATTAATTATTTTATGATTTCTTTTTTCCCCTGCACATCAATTCTGATTATCTTTGTGCACTACAAGGAACAGAAATGTGAGACTTCAAAATTCCAGTCAGGGGCATGACTTCGGCATTGCCAACTTTCTCATAGAAACTGTGTAAGATTATTAACACTTAACATTTCAAGTAACACCTGCATCACTTTTACATTTTATTGGTGCTGCTTTTTGTCTACTCTGGGCTTTTGTAGTCTTTTTATTTCTTCTAAAAGATTACAAAAAAATGTTCTTCAAGTTTATATTTTTCCACAAAGAATTGAGAAGTATTACTCCTAGTATTAATTTCACCAAATAATGTATTGCTTTTCTCAGAAAAAAAAAAAAAGTGACACTTGGGGATCTAAATTGAACATTTTCAAAACTTTACAAATTCTCATCCCTTTCTTTTGACCAAAGAAAAAATACAGAAAAAGGTAAAATTCACATTCTTGATTCTGAAATGAGAACAGCTATGCAATTCTCAAAGCTGGTGTTTCTGTCTCCACAATTACACTACTCACTTTCTAAAACATAAATGTGCCTGTGAGCTTCTCAGAACAGCAGGGTTGAGTAACAAATAGCAGATGATAAAACATATGTGTTCTTCTGGACTGAACCTCAAAGCATAATAATCCCATCAATGGAGTGTAATAGCAGGTCAGATGCAGAAAGTCACTTTTGATTCATGAAAACTCCAGTTCCTAATTTCATAGACAATGAAAATAAAGCCCAGAGAAATGGAATTAGTTACTCAAGGCTTTATTTGTCACATCCAAGAACTATACAGCAAGGAAACCTTACTGCTACCTATTGTGTCTGACATCAATGTACTTTCCATGCTGGAGTTTGGCCAAAGAATGGAAATGAAGAATGAAATTTTTAAGTTGTTCTTCAGAACAAAATCAATATACAATCAACAAACATTTATTGAGTATGTACTATGTCTAACTCTGTCAGTTATATCAAGAAGTTGCCAACTATAGTAGCTCATGAAATAGATAACTTGCAGTATCATTCTCAACTCAGAGTATGATTAAAGTTAGCTTGGTCCCCTTCATTCTCTCTCTCTCCAACTGTGATAAAAGATACTATTGAAACATCATATCCAAAGATCATATCCTTTCAAAACTCTGAATTTTATTTCAATTTCCAAAGGGGTTTTGTGTGGGTGTTTCAACATTCATTAATTGCACTTGAGCTATGTTTTAAAAATATTTTACCTTACCTGAATGTCTTTCATATAAGGTTCCCCAAGGATACTACAAATGAGCAACAGTCACTTTCAAGTTTCAAAACAGTTCTGCTAGACTGACTAAACGGGTTTAAAGGTCCCCAAAACAAGATGATATAAAATTCACTGGACTTCTGAGCAGGCAATCACAGTAAGGTTTTGAAACAAGATTATATGCATAAGTCTTAAGGGAATGCGTTACAAAAAACAGACTTGCACCTGTGTGTGGAGTTTTAGCATTTCAGAAGTGGGAGGAAAATTAGCTGTCACTTACTACAAATTACTTCCCACTACATGTGAAGAAATTGAGGCCAGGAGAGGGCAAGGGACATATTCCACATCACACAGTTAGGTAAAAGAGAAGCAAGCATTACAGTCTATTTATTCTGATTTTAATAATTATGGCTATATAAACATTGAATGTGCCTCTTTGTGAGGCAATGTATTATAAAATATATCATTGGTTCATTTATGACTACATTGAGTTTAATCTGCTTTCCTGAAACATTGATAGTCATCAAAAAAGTTAACCTAGATACACTGTACATGAGAACTTGTTCATATAGGCAAGATATCCTTAATATTTATTCATTCTCCCTTAACTATTCCCTCCCTTTTGCTCTTAATGAACCTTACACATTTCACTTCACCATTGTGATCTGACTTTAAAACACAGTAAAATTATAACATCTCTTTCCCCTCCTCCCTTAAAACTTTTTGTTGTTGTTTTTTGTTTTTTTTTTTTTAGTTTAAACGGTAAAAAAAAAATCTTTCATTTTATTTTATTTTTTTTGATTTAATAAAAATCTTTCATTTTAATCCATATTGAGTTTACAGTCAAATGAAACCCCCAATAGAAGTACAGAATCTGTGGATTGGAATGGGGCATTAACCATCATCTCATTTAGCTACCCTTTTATGCTTGAATCTCCCCTACAATATACCACTTGAAGTAACTGCCCCTTGCCTATATTTGAACATTTCCAGTGATATGCTACATATTACTTCTCAAGAGAGTTTGTTTGATGTTCAAATAGCTCTAGCTGTTAGCTCTTCCTTATTTTGTGCTGAAATTCATGTCCCTGTAGTATACAAAAATTTGCCCTAGTTTGCATTCTTGGGGCCATATAGCCTCGTGGCAATACTTAAGATATTTATAAGCAGCTGTCTCATTCTCTCTGAATCTTTCCTACTCCAAAGGAAATATTCCTTATTTCCCTCAACTGTTCTTAACATAATAAGGTTTAGAGTCTCCCTTAACTCTCTTGATTATCTAATTTCTGTTCTCCGAAACAAACTCAATTTGTTTATATCTCATTTCAACTACTGTATAAAGAATGAAAAGTGCTTCTACAGATGTATCTGGCTACTGCCAAATATTCTACTTAATATAAGGATAGCAATAGAATCCAAGATCACAATTTTCTTTTTGATGACTACTGTCTTCTGATAATTCATATGAAACATGCCAATGGCTAAATCTCTTACCTCTTTTTTTAGATGTGCTCCTGCTAAACTGCATCTGCCCCATCCCAAACCTCTGCCATTAGAACTTCAGAACCAAGTGTGAACATCTATCAATTCACCTTAAATTTTCCTTTCTTAAATTTGATCTTTGAGGTTTGTTTGTCATGTTTTCAGGGAGAGAGATCTTGATTTGGCCCTCGATATATTTATTATCCCTTCCACTTCGTTTTGCCAGACAGTAGTATAAATGTCTCTTGACTTATTTATTTAATAAGACATTGCCTTTAAAAAAATACAAAGGACAAAATGGGACAAAGTATAAGTTCTGAAGTACATACCTAGAGACTTCTCTTTAGTCTATAATTCTATTCATCAATCATATGGACCTTTCTTTTTTGTTTTTAAGATTTTATTTATTTATTTGAGAGAGAAAGAGCATGAGCAGAGGGAGGGGCAAAGGGAGAGGGAGAAGCAGACTCCCCACTAAGCAGAGAGCCTAATGTGGGGCTCAATCCCAGGACCCCCCAGATCATGACCTGAGCCAAAGGCAGACGCTTAATCGACTAAGCCACCTACGCATTTCATGGACCTTTCTTCAAATAAAATATAGTGTGGAAGCACAACAATTAAAGCAGAACTAATCATGTTGAAGATCTGTGGATATAAATGTACACATACATACACCCTCTCTAATTTCTTGTCTTCTCTGGGTCAGTAACATTCTTCCAAGTACCCCCAAGGGATCCTTAGGGAACTTCAAAACATAGTTTGAATCACAACAATAATCACATTTTTGAAATTATTCTCCTATACGCAAGGATTCTTTTTTTTTTTTTTAAAGATTTTATTTATTTATTTGATAGAGAAAGACACAGCGAGAGAGGGGACACAAGCAGGGGGAGTGGGAGAGGGAGAAGCAGACTCCCTGCCGAGCAGGGAGCCCGATGCGGGACTCGATCCAGGGACTCCAGGATCATGACCTGAGCCGAAGGCAGTCGCTTAACCAACTGAGCCACCCAGGCGCCCTAAGCAAGGATTCTAATCTGTGTTCTCTTGAATAGAAGATTATCATGAGATACTAATAAACGTCTAATAAGAATGAAGTTACATTATATATTCTTACTTAAATTAGTCTTTAAATAAATTTCAATAAAATTCCCCATGGGATTTTATTTTCAAATGGATAAAATAATTTTTGGGTTCATGTGAAGAAAATAAATTCATAATTTTTTTTTAAAGATTTTATTAATTTATTTGTCAGAGAGAGAGACCACAAGCAGGGGGAGCAGCAGGCAGAGGGAGAAGCAGGCTCCTCATTGAGCAAGGAGCCCGATGCTGGACTTGATTCAAGGACCCTGGGATCATGACTTGAGCCAAAGGCAGACGCTTAACTGACTAAGCCATGCAGGCATCCCTTAATTCACAAACTTATAGAAAATATTTGAAAACAAATAATCATAAAGATATAAAATTACAACAGTAAGAGTAACACTTGATATCCAAATTCACATAACTAGTTTTGTGTACATTTTTACATAGTTGGGGAAAATAATGGATTATTTACTAAATGATATAATGATTGGAAATCCATTTTGAAAAAAATACTTTAGCTATCTCACCAAAATAAATTCCAGATAAAATAAGGGTTTTTAGGGGAGGAGTTAAGATGATGTAGGAATAGGGGGACCCTAGGTTTCTTTTATCCCTCGAAAACAGCTAGATAGTTATCAAATCATTCTGAACACCTGAGAAATCAATTGGAGATCTTAGAAAACAAATGCGGTCTGCAAGTAGAAAAGTGAACATCAATTGGAAGGTAGAAGGTACAGAGAGGAATCTGGTGTAATATAGTTCGGGATACTACAGAGGGGAGGGAGGCTGCTTAAGGAGACTACTGCAAAGTATTATAAGCAACAGAGCACAAAATCAGAACTTTTAGAAGTCTACTATAGTGAGGAAAGTGCCTGGCTTAAAGGTGCTCACCTGGTGAAGCAAGGCAGAAACCCATGTGTGACAGTATGGTCTCAGGATCCCCAGCGTTGCAAGATTGGGGGTGCCTGAGTGAGGCAGAGTTCCCAGGCATAGGAGCCGGGGAGCTGGCTGAGAACAGGGAGCCTAGGTGCCGGCTTTCTGCTCTGTGTTGCCATAAACTGTGAACCGCTGGATGGCTGTGCATCCGCTTTCCTGGGAGGGATCCAGCAAAAGGCAGAAGCATGGCAAGACCCCACTCCCTCTCCCGGGAGGAACAGTGCAGGTCCATGCCACAGGAGTCCATAAAATTTGGAGTTTTGAAAACTCATTCTTATGCCTGAGATAAAAATGCTCCATCACAGGCTGGGTGAACAGAGAGTTCTGAGGGAAACTGGGCAAACAAGTGTGATTGACTGCTTTTATGTGACGGCTCACTCAACAGTGGGGAGTATGAATTTTCAGCTCTGGGGCTAGAGAGTGGGCACAGCCATATTCATTCTGTCCATCAGTGTTCACTTTAGGGAGCAAAACACTGCCACATAATGGAGTCCAGAGCTGCTATACCGAGCTTTGTCTCTGCACACTGGAGGCCGATTTCCACTAGGGCAAGTCCACCTGATAATCAGCAAAACAGGCCCCTCCCCCAGAAGACCAGCACAAAAAACTCGATTTCACCAACTGTACTGATTATAGAGGCTACAAAGCTTCAGCTCTTGGAGAAAAAAGTATATAGCATTCTAGGTATTTTTATTTAGTCTCTTAGTATTAATTTCTCAATTCTCTTTTTATTCTTTTTTAAGTTTTATTTTTTATATACTTTATGTATATATATATATATTTGTTATCTTTTTTATTTCCTTTCATTGTATTTTATTATATATATGTGTCTATATTTCTTTCTTTCTTTCTTCCTTTCTTTCTTTTAGGATCTAGTGTCTTTTAACAAGCAGACCAGAACACACCCAGGATCTAGGTTTTTTTATTTGTTTTGTTTTTTTTCTGTTGTTATTGTTGTTTTTGTCTTCTTTTTTTTTTTTTCCTCTTTCTTTCTTCTTTACTTTTCTGGACAAAATGACAGGACAGAGAAATTCACCCCAGAAGAACAGGAGGTAGTACTCACTGCCAGGGATTTAATCAATATGGATATAAGTAAGATGTATGAACTAGAAGTTTAAAAAATGATTACAAAGATACTAGCTGGGCTTGAAAAAAAGCATAGAAGACACTACAGAATCCCTTACTGTAGAGATAAAAGAATTAAAATCTAGTCAGGCCAAAATTAAAAATGCTATTACTGAGATGCAGTCCCAAGTGGAAGCCATAAAAACAAGGATGAATGAACCAGAAGAGTGAATCAATGATATAGAAGATAAAATGATGGAAAGTAAGGAAGCTGAAAAGAAGAAGGAAAAGGGACGCCTGGGTGGCTCAGTCACTTAAGTGTCTGCTTCAGCTCAGGTCATGATCCCAGGGTCCTGGGATCAAGTCATGCTTCAGGCTCCTTGCTCAACAGGGAGCCTGCTTCTACTTCTGCCTGTACTCTCTCTCTCTCTCTCTCTAACAAATAAATAAAACCTAAAAAAAAAAAAAAAAGGGAAAAAATATTAGATCACAAAGGAAAACTTAGAGAACTCAGTGATTCCATAAAGTCAAATAAAATCTGTATTATAGGAGTCCCAGAAATGATGAGCATTAAAGAGGGGCAGAAGGTTTATTTGAAAAAATTATAGCTGAGAACTTCCCTGATCTGGGTAAGGAAACAGGCATTCAAGCCCAGGAGGCACAGAGAATCCCCCTCAAAATCAACAAAAATAGGTCAACACCTCAACATTTTATAGTGAAGCTTGCAAATTACAAAGATAAAGAGAAAATCTTGAAAACAGGTAGGGACAATTTAACCTACAAGAGTAGACCCAGAAGGCTGACAGCAGACCTGTCCACAGAAACCTGGCAGGCCAGAAGGGACTGTACCATATAATCGACATGCTAAATGGAAAAAATAGGCGGCCAAGAATACTTTATCCAGCAAGGTTGTCATTCAGAATAGAAGGAGAGTTAAAGAGTTTCCAGGATGAACAAAAACTAAAGGAATCTGTGAACACTAAACCAGCACTGCAAGAAATATTAAAGGGGGTTCCTATGAGTGGAGAGATAGTCCAAAAGTAACAAAGACCAGAAAGGAACAGAGACAATCTACAGGATAGTGATTTTACAGGTAATACAATGGTACTAAATTCATATCTTTCAATAGTTACTCTGAATGTAAATGAACTAAATGTTCCAATCAAAAGACACAGGGTATTGTAATGGATAAAAAAACAAGACCTATGGATATGCTGCTTACAAGAGACCCATTTTAGACCCAAAGACACCTCCAGATTGAAAGTGAGCAGGTGGAGAACATTTATCATATTAATGGACATCAAAAGAAAGTTGGAATAGCCATTCTTATAACAGACAAACTAGGTTTTAAACCAAAGAGTGTAATAAAAGATGAAGAAGGGCACTATATCATAATTAAGGGGTCTACCCAACAAAAAGATCTAACAATTGTAAATATTTATGCCCCCAATTTCGGAGCAGCCAAATATATAAACCAGTTAATAAAAAAAATTGAAGAAACTCATTGATAATAATACAATAGTAGGGCACTTTAATACCCCACTCAGAGCAATGGATAGATCAAAAGGAAACAAGGGCTTCGAATGACACACTGGAACAGATGGACTATATTCAGAGCATTTTATCCTAAAGCAGCAGGATACACATTCTTTTTGAGTGCACATGGAACATTCTCCAGAATAGATCACATACTGGGTCACAATCAAGATTGAGATTATATCATGCATATTTTCAGACTACAACACTATGAAACTTGAAGTCAACCAAAGAAAAAATTTGGAAGGACCACAACTGTATGGAGGTTAAAAAACATCCTACTAAAGAATGATGGGTCAACCAGGTAACTAAAGAAGAATTTGAAAAGTACATGGAAGAAAATGAAAATGAAAACACAACAGTTCAAAACCTTTGGGATGCAGCAAAGGTGATCCTAAGAGGTAAGTATATAGTAATATAGGACTTCCTCGGGAAGCAAGAAAATTCTCAAATACACAATCTAACCTTACACCTAAAGCAGCTGGAAAAAGAACAGCAAATAAAGCCTAAATAAAGCAGGAGAAGAGAAATAATAAAGATTAGGGCAGAAATCAATGATATAGAAAAAAAAAGAAACAGTGGAATAGATCAACAAAACTAGGAGTTGGTTCTTTGAAAAAAATAATAAGATCAATAAACCCCTAGCCAGACTTATCAAAAAGAAAAGAGAAAGGACCCAAATAAATAAAATCATGAATAAAAGTGGAGAGATCACAACCAACACTGCAGAAATAAAAACAATTATAAGAGAATATTATGAGCGATTATATTCCAACAAATTAGGCAATCTGGAAGAAATGGATGCATTCCTAGAAACATATAAACTACTAAAACTGAACCAGGAAGAAATAGAAAACCTAAACAGAAATAAAAGAAATAAAAGGCATCCAAATCAACAAAGAAGTCAAACTCTCATGCTTCACAGATGACATGATTCTCTATGTAGAAAGCCCAAAAGAGTCCACCAAAAAATTACTAGAAGTGATAAGGAATTCAGCAAAGTCACAGGATATAAAATCAATGCACAGAAGTCAGTCGTATTTCTATACACTAACAATGAGGCAGAAAAAAGAGAAATCAAAGAATCAATCCCATTTACAATTGCACCAAAAACCATAAGATATCTAGGAATAAACCTAACCAAAGAGATGAAGGATTTGTACTCTGAAAACTATAGAACACTTATGAAAGAAATTGAGGAAGACACAAAGAATTGGAAAAACATTCCATGCTCATGAATTGGAAGAGCAAATACTGTTAAAATGTCTGTGCAACCCAAAGCAATCTACACATTCAATGCAATCCCTATCAAAATATCATCAACTTTTTTCACAGAGCTGGAACAAACAACCCTAAAATTTGTATGGAACCAGAAAAGACCTCAAATAGCTACAGGAATGTTGAAAAAGAAAACCAAAGCTGAAGGCATCACAGTTCCAGACTTCAAGCTGTATTACAAAGCTGTAATCATCAAGACAGCATGGTACTGACACAAAAACAGACACATGGATCAATGGAACAGAATAGAGAACCCAGAAATGGGTGGTCAACTAATCTTCGATAAAGCAGGAAAGAATATCCAAAGGAAAAAAAAGACAGTCTTTTCAACAAATGGTGTTGGGAAAATTGGACAGCCACACGCAGAAGAATGAGACTGAACTACTTTCTTACACCATACACAGAAAGAGACTCAAAATGGATGAAAGACCTAAATGTGAGGCAGGAATCCATCAAAATCCTAGGGGAGAACACAGGCAGCAACCTCTTTTACCTCGGCTGCAGCAACTTCTCGCTAGACACATCTCCAAAGGCAAGGGAAACAAAAGCAAAAGTGAACTACTGGGACTTCATCAAAGTAAAAAGCTTTTGCACAGCAAAGGAAATTATCAACAAAACCAAAAGGCAACCTATGGAATGGGAGAAGATATTCACAAATGATATATCAGATAAAGGACTAGTATCCAAAATCTATAAACAACTTATCAAATTCAACACCCAAAAAACAAATAATCCAGTCAAGAAATGGGCAGAAGACATGAACAGACATCTCTCCAAAGAAGACATACAAATGGCCAACAGACACATGAAAAAATGCTCAACATCACTCCGCAGCAGGGAAATACAAATCAAAACCACAGTGAGATACCACACCTCACACCGTCAGAACGGCTAAAATTAACAACTCAGGAAATAACGGATGTTGACGAGGATGTGGAGAAAGGGAAACGCTCTGGGGCGCCTGGGTGGCTCAGTTGGTTAAGCGACTGCCTTCGGCTCAGGTCATGATCCTGGAGTCCCGGGATCGAGTCCCGCATCGGTCTCCCTGCTCGGCGGGGAGTCTGCTTCTCCCTCTCCCACTCCCCGTTTGTGTCCCCTCTCTCGCTGTGTCTTTCTCTGTCAAATAAATAAATAAAATCTTAAAAAAAAAAGAAAAAGAAAGGGAAACGCTCTTACACTGTTGGTGGGAGTGCAAACTGGTGTAGCCACTCAGGAAAACAGTATAGAGGTTCCTCAAAAAGTTAAAAATAGAGCTACCCTAGATCCAGCAATTGCACTAGTAGGTATTTATCCAAAGGATACAAAAATAGTGATTAGAAGAGGCACATGCACCCCAATATTTATAGCAGCAATATCCACAATAGAAGAGCCAAATTATGGAAAGAGCCCAGATGTCCATCGACAGATGAACAGATAAAGAAGTGGTATATATATTCAATGGAATATTACTCAGCCATCAAAAGAATGAAATCTTGCCATTTGCAGCGACATGGATGGAACTAGATGATAATATGCTAAGAGAAATAAGTCAGTCAGACAAAGGCAAATACCATATGATTTCACTCATATGTGGAATTTAAGAAAAAAAAAACAGGTGAACATAGTGGAAGAGAAGGAAATAAATAAAATAAGATGAAAATAGAGAGGGAGGCAAACTGTAAGAGACTAAACTATAGGAAAGAACTGAGGGTTGCTGGAGGGGAGGTGGGTGGGGGGATGGGGCACTTGATGTAATGAGCACTGGGTGTTAAATGCAACTGAAAAATCACTAAATTCTACCCCTGAAACTAATAATACACTATATGTTAACTAAATTGAATTTAAATAATTTTTTAAAAATAAAAGCTAATATAGAAATCTACCAAAAAAATAAAGGTTTTTATGTAGAAGTAATTCATAAATGCTAGGATGAAAGGTAAGTGACTGTTTATATAATATTTTTAATGCATTAGAGTCCAATGGCAGAAACCACACATTATGTGACTAATTTAAAAGTCATATTTGAGATAATAGAACATAATTAAAAATCAAATTGCATACAAGAACAATATTAGAAATGACACAAATAGCTTTACAAAACAATAAAATAATTTCCCAAACGATATAAGAAAATTAATATAAAACATGGATAGGCAATTCATAAAAGAAGAACTACAAATGAGCAATAAACCTCAGAGTCATCAATCTCTCTGCAATTAAACTGACAAGAAGATAGATTTTCCATAACTTGTGTTGCCAAATTTTTAGAAGATTGCTAATACTATATTAATGTGTGAGAAAATGGGTACTTTTTTTCCTCTGTACATGAAAATAACAGATTAACTTTTGGGTGAGGCCAATTTGAAAAGAAGTTCGTGTCAATTTTGCAATAGCCATACAATGAATAAGAAAAGTCATTTAAAATGATAATATAGGGGTGCCTGGGTGGCTCAGTTGGTTGAGCATCTGCCTTCGGCTCAGGTCACGATCTGGAAGGTCCTGGGATCGAGTCCCGCATTGGGCTACTTGCTCAGCGGGGAGCCTGCTTCTCCCTCTGACAAATAAATAAATAAAATCTTTTAAAAAATAAATTTAAAAAATAAATAAAATGATAATATAGGTGCATAATTATAATTATCATAATTTATGCAGAATGATAGAAACAAGCCAGAAAAAAGGTAGATTTATCCCACTTCAGTTAAAAGTACATATAAAACCAAATATATGTCTACTTTTTTACCTGTTTAGAAAAATCAGCCCCAGCCTTTGCCTTCTGTATCCCATTCTTCACTTATACTCAAATATGTGTAACAATTTCTTAAAAATTTGCAGTTATAAGGAATTTTTTTTAGCAGTTAAGGATGCAAATAATCAATTAAAACAAAGTACTTGAGGAAGTTAAAAGCTGATACTATATTGAATTCAATATCATGTTTTGTAAAAGACTCAAATTACTAAAAATATGCATGAGGTATTATCAATGCTATTGAAGTCTGGTAGGTAATGGCAAACCATAAACACTCAAACTTTCTAACCTCCCTAATCAGACTATAGTTATTTCGCATACCTGACTTTCATAACATGGGGAACCACACACCATTATTTTTCCTAATTTCACATATAAATAATTACTACTAATCATGAAGTGTTTACTATATACCACATACTCTACCATTGAAGAAATTAACTTGTTCCCTACTTTTATTATAATCTTTACATGCATTACCTCATTTCAATTCTTCACAATAACTAGTTATGTAGATGTTATCTTCATTTTCTAATGCAAAAAAAAAAAAAGACTCTAAGGGATTAAATAATTTTCTAAAGATTTATCACACAGATATATAAAGGACAGAACCAAGACTGAAAGTCCAGTGTGTTCTTCTCTAGAGTTTGGGGCTCACTCTAACATATCACGCTGTGTTGCAGGAATCACTCTACCTAAGTGAGTTACAAAGAAAGGAACATAATAGTAGGATCATTTATAATACAAATAAAATAACATGAGCTCTATATTTAAAAAAAAAAAGTGTTTGAAGGGAAAATATTTACATCAAGAAAATCCAAGAAATAAAGATCTGTTGGAACTGAGAACCCAAAATTGCCCAGAGTTTCTATCTTGGAAAAAAAAAAAAAAGGTGTGTGGGGTGGGCGGTGGGCAGAGAGAGATATCTGGATCTCATTATTTCGTAAAAGAAAGCAAACTAATCATTCAATCTATGTGAGCAGCAACCTGCCTTAAGAAGCACTGGACTGGGAATGAATTGTGTTCTAGTTGTCTTTCTTCCTATTTGTGATACCCCAGGTAAATACCTAGACTTTGCACACAATTTTTAAGTTGCAAAATGAACATGATGCATTAATCTCCAACTGGCATTCTTATCTAATGTTTTAATCACATTCTGATCCAAAAGGAAAATGAGACACCTTAAACCCATAAATGGATAATTTTATCTATTATGGGTTCATTAGGTAAAAAGATATTAGTAGTCTTTTGTAGAACTTCAACTACTCTTTTGTCAAAAACTATAGAATGTAAAGATTATGAGCTTTAGCCTATGAAAGATCTGTTTAAATTCAAATTCACTGTTTTTTATGTGGACAATTCTATTCCCTAAACTGTAAGTCGCACGAAAATAAAGACCATGTGTACATTCTTTACTACTCTGGTTTCTCTTCAGATCGCATAAATCTTTCACTTTTTACTACTGATTACCAAAAACTAGTGCAATGCTATATAGTTTGTTGCTAAACATAAGGAAAAACTGCTTAATAAATGAATTTAACTTTTTAAATCAAAAGGTAGCTAATAATACCTACATCACAGGGTTGTTGCAGGAATGAATTAGATAATACATACAAATAAAGGGCTTAATAAAGTGTCTGTCAGTTATAATGAAATAAATAGAAGCTATCTATGTCATAATTACACAACTCATCATAAACATTGCATGATCCAGAAGTCTCAGCTAACCCCCCCCCAAAAAAAAGGATGCTGAAAAAGATAATGAGAATGCTCTATACCTAACATATTATTTAAATGTGTGGTCTCTAAATTATCAATATACTTTTCTTCTTTCATTTCTCAACATCAGGATTATAGAACCATGAGCACACATACCTTGGATTGCTAAATAGCATTGCTTATTTCTGAGAATTTGCCCTCATTTATGAAGCCCAACTAGAGTCCAACTTTTATGTTTCCACATTTCATTTGGATGATAATTATGAGTACACACACCTACTGTGTCTCTGCATTCTTGTCAATTGAGACTTTTCTCTGATCACAAATTGCTTGCGGTTCTTTCTCTTCCTTAAAGAAACAAAAACAACACAACACAAAACCTAAAAAGCTACTGACAAAGGTTCGTCATTATTTTCTTTTTTCCTGAGAACCAGCATGTGAAAACTACAAAGAAAATCTCTTTACCCTCAACCTCAGGTAATTTAGTGTCAACCCTGGGTAATTACATACATAATTTCTCTCTTTTCTAATCTCAAAAGAATCCAAGTAAGAATTTTATGTCAACAGACACCCTACCGAAAGAACATGCCCTTTTAATTTTTATGAATATCATGGTAGATACAAGTGTAATTGCAGCTTCTTCTCTATAACATAGAAATCGAATTAAGAGATGTTGCTTTTACTGCTCTTTGTTCACTAGAAATGAGTACAGCATACTGATATGGTCTGTCATTAAATACATATATATATTCATATATTTAAACTATAATTTCAATCATAGACTATTAGAGGGGAAGAGGGCTTCAGTCTAGCATCTGATTTTATAGGTGTCATGGATTGTGTTCTGAAGAAACTCAGATGAGGATGTGCAGCAAGTGATATATTAAGGAAGCACCCTCAGATGGGTAAGGAAATAGGAGAAACAAGAAAATGAAGAAGTCACAAATGGGTGTGATTTCAAGCAAAGTCCTAGCCTCAGACTAATCATGAAGAGGAGCTCTGAATGTAAATAACATCTCAGAGTTTATTTCCATCCAGGAAGGAAGGGACTGTGCCCTCACACTTCCGCACAAGGCAGTCTGGCTAAGGACTGCTGCAGAGCCACGTAAATTCCCACACACTTTCGGCCCCACATTTTCTAGCAAAATATGCCCTGTCTTATAGAGTAGCAGAAGTGCAGGTAATTAGAAGTGAAAGAACACAGATGTTGGGGAAGGAGCATAGAGAAACAATAAAAGAATCCAAAGGGATCTGGGTGGAGCACTGACAGTGTTTGACACAAGGGATGAGGAAACTGGGTTGCAAGGTAACTTACGTAAACCACACCAAGTCACAGAGCTAACTCGTGATAGAATCGAACTCTCCTGATTCATAATCCAGGACATGCTTGTGTTGGTTTAAAGCAAATACCAGGATATCCACCACTGATAATTCCAATTAATTTAAATAAAGACAGAATTGTTAGTTTATGACTTGTCTTGCAAGTCTCCCATATGACAAGAGTAATTTCAAAATTACTGTTTTGGACCCTTCTGCTGCTAATGATATTACAGTTCTAATTCATTTCCACTTTTAAGAACTCAGTTGAGCAGCTTTTTCTTCTGCCTGCTCCCCCCTCCCGCCGAGTGCCATTCTGGCTGCACCGCGCTCGCTCAGAGTTCCTGGCTCCTGCTAAGGTAGTGCCACCGTCGTCTCTCTCCAGCCGTCGTCATGATCATCTACCGGGACCTAATCAGCCATGATGAGATGTTCTCCAACATCTACAAGATCCGGGAGATCGCGGACGGGCTGCGCCGGGAGCTGGAGGGGAAGATGGTCAGTAGGACAGAGGGTAACATTGATGACTTGCTCATTGGTGGAAATGCCTCCCCTGAAGGCTCGGAGGGCGAAGGTACCGAAAGCACAGTAATCACTGGTGTTGATATTGTCATGAACCATCACTTGCAGGAAACCAGCTTCACAAAAGAAGCCTACAAGAAGTACATCAAAGATTACATGAAATCAATCAAAGGCAAACTTGAAGAACAGAGACCAGAAAGAGTAAAGCCTTTTATGACAGGGGCTGCAGAACAAATCAAGCACATCCTTGCTAATTTCAAAAACTACCAGTTCTTTATTGGTGAAAACATGAATCCAGATGGCATGGTTGCTCTGCTGGACTACCGTGAGGATGAGGTGACCCCATATACGATTTTCTTTAAGGATGGTTTAGAAATGGAGAAATGTTAACGAATTCGGCCATGACTTTGGATATGTCACCTGTTGCCGTAAGGGGCTGCTCCTCTTCATCCACATGACACCAGGACTTAGACAGATGGGACTAATGGCATCTTGAGCTCTTCATTTGTTTTGACCTGGGTTTATTTGGAGTGGAGGCATTGTTTTTAAGAAAAAAACATGTCATGTAGGTTGTCTAAAAATAAAATGCATTTAAATTAAAAAAACAAAACAAAAAAACAAAACTCAGTTGAGCAGACCGTCAAACTTTGTGGTGGGAGACTTTTTTTAAATTAATTTCCTAGAGAAAACAATAAAAATTACATGACAAATCAGTTTGCTAATCCATAAACAGAATTTAAAATTATAGATCTGTTTAAACTTTAACATAAGAACATACTATTTCCTAACATACACATTTGTACTAGCTCATTAGTACTTAGTAGCCCCCAAATGTAAAATTTTTGCACATGTTATGCCAGTAAGACTGTTATGCATGAAACTCCTAAGTCCTTAGCATCTAGGAAAGGACTCTGTCTTTCACAGTTTTCAAATCTGGACTTACATTAGATATTATCTAATGAACACGTGCCCCATGTGTCTGTGGTTTGCAAAGAGTAATAATGAAACTGGTAGTGATGTACTCATTGTTACAAATTTCCTTAAAAATAGTTTTTATTAAAAATTTTACTAAAATTTTTTAAAAATTCTAAATTAAGCCACCAGGAAGAAAATTGGGAGAGAATTACAGAGGCATATTAAAAGATGCTTGGAAAGTTGTTATTTCCTCGGTTCATGAGCAGATTTTCATTGCTTATCTACGCAGAGAAAAAAAGAAAAAGGTAGATAGAAACCCTGATAAGTAACAAACTATTCTGTTTCTCTTTGTTTATGAAGGGGAAAAAAAGGTGAGAACCCCTCTGCTATGAGGACAGATATCATACAACAGGATGGTTCTCTCTTCAGCAGGAGGGTGGAAGTTGATTTGACAATTGCTAATATAATTTACTTTAATAGCCTAAAAGAACACAAGAAGTCTTCTCAAGTTTACATTGTTATGTTTTGCATGAGACGTATGAAAGTAATTGAAATGAAATGTGAAAGATATAAAGATTATGGTTAACACCTGGCACAGCACTTTTGCACAATAGGCATTTAAACAAGTATATTGAATCTGCAAATGTCTCCCTCTTAAAAATACAAATGCAAAGTCATTTTTTGACAATATATAATAAATACTATTTTTAGACTATTTTTCCCATGATGTTGCCCTTTGGTTTTTTCCTGACTCTTATTTACCTTTGTGTTTTCCACTCTCTTGAGCTTTCTGTCCAGCAAGGGACCTTAGAAACCCAAATCCTTATTAGCTATCTCTCATCCTCACCAGCCCATGAAATGTATGAAGATAATGCTGCAATTTTAGATGGGTGGGGGACATTCAGCCTTATGTTTCTTCTTTCTTTTCATTTTTTAGTTTCATTTTCACTTTTTTCTGGGTAAGTCTGCCTATATACTTAAAGGAAATTAAGAACAAGAAATAGTCCTAAGCAAACCTTGTCTACTTATCCCCACCTATTCATCATAACAATTTAATTTAAAATGAGGTGACAGGTCAGGATTTTAGACAAACACACATCAAGTGCAAATTCAAAACCCTTTTCCAAAACCATATAGAAATAATGTTTTTACTCATAACCTTTTGAGATATATCATACTACTGGTTTCCTGATTAGCACTGATATTTGATCATATTTATGTATACTATGTAGGTAGTGCCTTTTAATGAAATAAAATACATTAATTACTTAAGAGGTAAGGTATTACAAAAGTAGAAAATTAATCTCTGGAACACTTTATTTAACCTATTGGTGGGACACCAGATGACAAACAGTGTCATGGGGCATATTCTGCTGCTTGAGAAGTGAACTTGACTATTTAGACCTAAATGAAGTGAACTGGTCTTTTCTAATAGATTCTCTACAGTATTATTTTTATGATTGAGGATTTCTACTTTTCTTATGTCCTAAAAATATGTTAGAGTCTTCCAATTTTATGTCAGAAAATAGTTTCTATGAAAGTTTAATCAAACATTAGTCTCTTTTTAATGAGATACCTATTTGCAATACACCTTTTTCGTATCAAAAACCTAAGAGCATCCCCTAAGTGGAAATAAACAAAGAAAAAATATTTTGAGATGATTAGGTAGATGGAACACCATTTCTAAAGCAAACAGGTAACAAAGGACCAAGTTTAAAATCCATTCACACCAGCTCACGTAAGTGCATCTATTTGAAATCTTGTATTTTTGTACAGATCAGCACTAGTGGGGCTCCATAGTCTGGATATTGTAACATATTATTTCATCTAATGCCAACACCAAAGACAAATGGCACCCCCACTTGAAGAAAAAGAGTCAGTAAAAGTCCGTTAAGGATTTCCATTCTTTTGAAATGTACTTTCAAGGAAGGAAGTGGAATAAGACAGAATAAAACCATGATAATAGAAGAAAAATGTGATAACGAAGAAGTTAGGAAAGTAGTATGAACTGGAAAGAAGAGACTTATATTGAGTTGTGCTACAGTAATACAAAAAAAAAAAAATGGAGTATTTTGCTTCACTCGTTATACTATCTTCAAAAATTCCCCCCAACACAGAGAAATTGCAAGCCACCATTAAAAAAAACAGTTACAAGACCACAGTATTTCCATCTTTCTATTAAAATTATCATGCCCCAGGTACCCGGCTGGCTCAGTCAGAAGAAGATATGACTCTTGATCTCGGGATCGTGAGTTTAAGCCCCATGTTGGGTTTGTAGAAACTACTAAAAAAAAATTAATAAATAAACTTAAAAAAAATCATGCCTTTGTAGTCACAGATGATTCTCAACAAAACTGTCTCCATTTTCACAGAAGAGTTGTTTTGTTTCTGCTTTAATATTATATTGCTTTAATTTCATATTTTGTGGCTTAAAGCTCTTCAGCTAATAAATTATTTCACCTGCATATGCTCATTTTATACTTAAGTTTATAGAGGAACTGATTCACAAAGCATATTGCTTTCAGAGACAATTTTCACATTACCTAAAAATCATTCCATGTTGTGATAATGATTGTAATTATCACTCAACCCCTAATGACATGGAGTTCTTCTGCAGTTACATTCATCTTGAGATTCTAAGTCCCTTCTAACAGCTGCTGAAGCCTGTCACAGCACGGTCATTAACACTTGAAGAATTTTTTTGCAAGTGTCCCCCAGAACAACTCCAGCCTAACACTGTCAGTTGGCAATAGAGAGTTCACTTACTTCTTATACTGATTAAGGAAGAATCGCAACAACTCCGTGAGGAGAGGATGTGGGCAAAGTAGCAGAATACAGAGACATTTACTCTCACATAATGAACTCAAAACATGAACTTGGGAAATAAGAATATGAATTTCAGGAAGAAGAATCTTTGAAAGTTTTCAGATCCATGCATGCTGTGGAGTATACAGTTATTCTACAATGGAACTACAGGAGCAGTGCCTGAGAAAAGAAACAAATGAGAATTGAGTGAAGAAAAAAAAACCAGCATTTGTCTTCTCATCTGCCTCCCAGCTGTGAATAACCTTCAAGTCATTCTTCATGGAAAATCAAGGAAGACACTAACGTTTGTTTGAACAAATACTATATACCAAGTAATGTGTGTGTATATATTCCTTATATATATATATATATAAGGAATATATATGTATTCCTTATAGAGTGTCATCTTTTTTTTTAAGATTTTATTTATTTATTTGAGAGAGAGAATGAGAGAGAGAGAGAGCACATGAGAGGGGGGAGGGTCAGAGGGAGAAGCAGACTCCCCGCCGAGCAGGGAGCCCGATGTGGGACTCATTCCGGGACTCCAAGATCATAACCTGAGCTGAAGGCAGTGGCTCAACCAACAGAGCCACCCAGGCGCCCCTAGAGTGTCATCTTTATACAACTCTTTGAGATAGGTAATATAAACATTCAGATGAAGAAATAAGTGAGTAACAGTTAAGTGCCAGAAGTAGAACTTATTTTAAGTCAGAGTTTATGCCATAGGGTCAAACTGCCTCTCAGTGATTAGAATAAGCTATTGTTATGATCCACTGATTTTCAAAAGTTACAGAGGGAGGACTTGCAGTTTCCAATCTGTCATATAAAAAACTTGAAAGTCATCATGCTCATCTTCACAACAAGAAAAAACCTGAACAAACCAAAAATCAGCAACTTTTCTCGAATGCCTTAAAGAACTGTGGTCAGAGGGCATGATTCTGCCACCCAAACAGAAGAGACAGGAGGATATAGAGCATCACAGCTAACCAGCAGTAGGCGCCCAGGAACAGATTCCTGCAGCTGGAGCCCAGTAGCAGTAGGAACACTTCAGCTATAACTACACTGACTGGAGGATCAGTGTGGACTAGCATGAGAGTTAAAAATTGAGGGGCTGTTTTGGGGGAGTCCACATTTTTATAAATTTTACCCCAAAGATCTCCACAAGGTTCTCACTGTGAAGATGGGAGAAAAAAAAAAAAAAATCCCATTCTGCTTCTGGCAGGGATACGGTGAAAAAACATAACCATTTTTTAATATCCCCAGAGTTCCATGCTCTCATTAATAAGCCCTGCCCTTAAGAAAAGAAAACATGGTACCAAAGACTAACACACTTTAGATTTCACCAAAGTCTAAATTGCCCAGGGGAAGGGAAGTACCCAACGCCAACCTCCTTTAGCCTTCCTGGCTCACCTACGGGCAGCAGGGGACTGAGAAACATTTGTGAAGACCACAGCCCAAGAACATACCTAACTAAAAGACTAAGATGTAATCATCTAACCACCTAACCTACACCTAACCACCTACATCAACAGGGCTCCTATATGATAATAGAAAATTATAGCTGAATAACTGCAATCTTCTGACCCTGTTTAACAAATGGTCTTTAAGGAAACCCAAAAACAATAGAAGAGAAAAAAGCAAGAACACTAGAAGAAATGCTAGCTTCTGATATTACAGCTACAGCAGACAATAAACACAGCCTAATTTCTAGCCAGAGAAACATAAAAATGTCACACTAAAGGACTATTTTCCCCATTTCCTTTTACCTACTACACCATGTATGACTCTAAACAAGAAATTTCAAGTCTCACTAAAAGGTAAAAAACAGTCTGAAGAGATAATGCAAGCATTATTAGGTCCAGATTCAAATATGGCTGAAAATTTGGAATTATCAAACTTGGAATTCTTTGTTAATTATGATAAAACTCTAAGGACTCTCCTGGAGAAAGTAGACAGCATGCAAGAACAGATGTGTAATGTAAGCAGAGTGATGGAAACTCTAAGAAAAATCAAAAAGAAATCCTAGAAATTAAAAACAATGTGATAGGAATGAGGAATGCTTTGATGTGCTTATCAGTAGACTGGGTATGGCAAAAGAAAGAATAAGTGATCTTGAAGAGGTTAATAGAAACTTCCCAAGTATAAAAGCAAAGAGAAAAATGAATAGGAAAAAAATAAAAACAAAACAAAACTGGAATATCCAAGAACTGTGGGACACTTACAAACAGTGTACCATACATGCAAAGGACATACCAGAGGAAGAGAAAGAGAGAAAAAAACATAAGAAATATTAAATACAAATGGCTGAGTGTTTTCCAAAATTAATGACAGAAAACCACATCTCCAGGATACTCTAAGAATTATGTGCTGGATAAATATATTTTTAAAAATTACACTTATGCATATTATATTTAAACTTCAGAAAATCAAAGATAAAGAAAAACCTTGAAAAGAAGCCAGCTTTGGGAAGTGGGTGGGGAGGAGGCACCTCCCCCATAGAGAAACAAAAATAATAGTCATATCAGACCTTTCTTCAGACACCATGTAAGCAAGAGGAGACTGGGATGAGATATTTGAAGCTCTGAAAGATTAAAAACAAACAAACTAGAATTATATATCCAGCAAAATTATCCTTCAGAAGTAAAAAAAAAAAATACTTTATCATACAAACAAATATTAAAGACATTTATCACCAGTAGACTTGATTTGCAAGAAATGTTAAAAGAAAGTCTTCTGAGAGAAGAGAAATTTTATAGGTCAGAAAATGTTACAGGTTAGATCTACATTAAAAAAAAAAAAAAGGAGCTTTAGAAAAGTAATAAATGAAGATATAATAAAATATTTTCTTTTTTCTTATTCCTAATTGAGCTAACTGAAAGCAGTAGTTTGTTTAAAATAATAACAACAATACAGGGCGCCTGGGTGGCTCAATAGTTAAGCATCTGCCTTCAGCTCAGGTCAAGATCCCAGGGTCTTGGGATCAAGCCCTGCACTGGGCTCTCTGCTCAGCAGGAAGCCCGCTTCTCTCTCTCCCACTCCCCCTGCTTTTATTCCCTCTTTCTCTACCTCTCTCTGTCTGTCAAATAAATAAATAAATAAATAATCGTAAAATATTAATAATAATAATAACAGCAATAACGTATCAGGTGATGATAGCTCAGGGATAAGGGAAATAAATGACAGCAATGTAATAATGGATGGGAGGGAAGAATTGGGAATAATCTGTAATAAATTGCCTACGCTCCAGGGAAGCACTATAGTGCTACTGAGAGTGTACATGAAGTATAAATGAATATTGCAACTTCATTCAACCATTAAAAAAATTAAAAGTCACAGAGTACGTGTTAGGGAATCTTCCTCTTCCTCTCTCTAATATTGTCCAATTCACTTTTCTGTGTCCAGGCGTGGTGGGCAGGTCTGCCGGGTTAGGTTTCAGCTCATTGGTGGGAAAGATATACTGCAATTTTCAATAATTCCAAGAGAATGGAACAAAAGCTGAACTCTGACATTTCAAAAATGCAATGTGCTCTTTACTTCAGTTTAATCGAAGTGAAAAAAAACAGGAATATAAAAAATATACCAGGGAGCATGGCAGTGATCATCCATCATAAAGAGTGCTCAAAAATCCTCTACTTGGAACAGACTGTTTTGAAAAGTGAACATGCAACCTAGAGGTTTTTGAAGCATGTTGATTAATCAAAAGTTCATGCCTGTCTGCCATTTTCCGTAATAATAACAAGACAATCAGTGAGGTTAAAGCAATGGTTGCCGCAGTAGATGAAGAAATCAGCATGTCATTACACAAAATGTTTCCTTTGTCTTTTTACACTCATTCTCTCATTAGTTAAGTCATCTTCATGAGCTTCAAAGTAAAATTATGAAAAAAAAATAAATGGAAGGTGTAAACTGTAAATTGTTTAAATAGCCATTTCAGAAGAATGTGGCTACAAAGTAGAGAAAAATAGTTATGCACTTAAAGGAGATATGCCATCACTATTTGTTTCTCTTTCTAGCCAAACCAAATATAAGTTGGACAGATTCACACATGTTACTCTATTGGTATTGAAATGAGTATTTCAATTATCATTCCCTCCAATCTCTAATCAGAAATCCAAACTGTTCTTTTAGAAAAAAGCTCCTGGCTTAAAATTTTTTAATCTCTGCAAAACTGTTTTATACCCACATTGTTTTCTTTAATAGCTCCATCCTCTTAACTGCTAAAGTTTTATGTGTATTTATGTAAGGCTTGGAGTGCATCATGCATTATGCATCCTGCTGTTAGCTTCAGGGCAACAGGGGCAGTGCTCCATGAATGCAAGGGCATCTATTGAAAGTTTATGGATGATTCGGCATCTTTCCTCCAAATGAGTAATGATTTTCAAGCGGAAAAAAAATAGATCCCAATGTGAGAAGAGAAAACATTATGAAAAGGACAAAAGTAAAAAATGTCTCCCCAAGCCTTCTATTCCAAAATATGTCACCATTTTTTTTTATCTTGAATTTTATTTTACTGCAGTCAGGTTCCACGTGTCATTTTCCTGGGCCCACCTAGTAAACCTCAGAAAGTGCACCATTCCCAATTTTCCTGCCTTTGTGGTATGAGTTACTATAACTTCTGCAAAAGCCTCCTACCTCGTCTCCCTGCTTCTCTCCTTGCCCCATAGTCTATCCTGCAAGAATAATTCTTAACATGCAAGGCAGAAATCTGCTAGAGGGCACCTGGGTGGCTCAGATGGTTGAGCGTCTGCCTTCGGCTCAGGTCATGATCCCAGGGTCCTGGGATCGAGTCCCACATCGGGCTCCCTGCTCCTTGAGAGCCTGCTTCTCCCTCTGCTTCTCTCTCTGTCTCTCATGAATAAATAAAAATAAAAATCTTAAAAAAAAAAAAAGAAATCTGCTAGAGCCTTCCACAGCTCCAGTGTGAGGATGCAACCAAAACCTTCCAAAGGCCTAAGAGAGTGATCTTCACTTTCCTCCCTACCTTCTCTTCTTCCTCTTCTCCTTCTCACCCACCCTGCTCCAACACTCTAGCCTTTACTGTTTCTAGACTACAATGGGCACATTCCTGTCTGAGGGCCTTTGCACTGGTCATTCCCTCTGCCAGGGAAGTTTTTTACCCACATAACCTAAGTGGCTAATTTCCCTACCTCTTTTAGGACATTCCACAAATGTCACCATTCTTGTGTAACTACTTCGAATGCTTTACTTAAAATAGCCAATCTACTCCCACACTTGCAATTTTGGTGCTCATATTCTCATCTGATTTTATTTGGTTGTTTTTTCTTATTTGTGTCCCCCAGCTATAATGTAGGAGTTACAAAGGTGAAATCTTTGGATTTTGCTATGTGATAGCCCCAGCACCCAGAGTACTGCCCAGTACACATTAGGCACAGAAAATATCTGTTGAATCAAATTGCTGAATTTCTTGACAACTTCCCCACCATCCTATTCCCCAGCATCACTCTTCCTGTACATTCAATATTTGGACAAACACACAATCTCACCGATGATGAAAAAAAGTCTTAAATCCTTATTGCCTGCTATATTTCTGATAAATTGTAACCTTTTGGTTGATGACCATAATAATAGATAATATAAGCAACGTATTTAATTTTTTTTCAAATGAGCAGCAGAACATAAACCAATGCAAATTGCTCACAATTTATATTTCTACCCACTGCATTTCCTCTGATAAGAACCACAGATCAACAATCCTTTTATATATTAGAATCCATCATCAACTGAGGCCAAGAAACTGGGCCTTTGAATAACACGAATCAGGTAGAATGGTGCTAGGGCATTTTGCTCTACCACATATTTAAGCTTTCTGTTAATACTAATAATATCCGACATTTCTTTGATTCTAAAAGAATCACGGCATTGAGTCATCTTGTGCACAAAGCAGCA
This sequence comes from Mirounga leonina, assembly GCF_011800145.1. Lineage (NCBI taxonomy): Eukaryota > Metazoa > Chordata > Mammalia > Carnivora > Phocidae > Mirounga > Mirounga leonina. The sequence continues at coordinate 87,758,849 of NW_023270377.1, read as the reverse complement.
GGTCCTTTTTCGCTGTCATCAATTGTCAGAGACTTGTCAGTTTTGGAACACTAGATGACAGACTCGTATCCTTTTGCTTCCTCTGAGTATGTCAGTTTTATTTCCACATATTGCTGATTACCTAATTTTCACTTGTATACATATTGGAGATGTTGTGGTTGATGTGATGTGCAGAATACTAAATTCTAATTTATTACTCATTTGGAAACCTAAAGCTTTGAAATAAATAACAGTAGGACTTCCCAGAATCTTTTTTGAACATTCTGGTGAATGTTGCTTGGTCCATCCACACTCTGTGTCATGTGTAGTTGAGACAGTAATTCACATTAAGAAATAGAAATCTCAGTTTCTCTTAGCCTATAAATTCTAGATGTTACTCCCTGACAAAAAAGCCACTATCGATACTGTTTAGAAAGCAGGAAGTCATTCCTAGTCTGCTCCTGACTGGAACTAGACTTGCAGCAGACATACCGCTCTCCAGCCTCCTGAGCAAACAATACAGCACTGTTGGAGTGAACTAGAGTTTGTCATGTCTCCTTTTACTTGTCAAATTTGGCATTATCATATCTCACACGCTTTCTACTGTTCCAAAGATTTTCCCACTTATTATCTTTATGGAGCTTTATAACAGCTCTGTAAAAAGATGTGATACATCTTATTCCCCAAATATTTTGTGACAAGAAATTAAGGCGTTAAAAGGTCAAATGGTTTCCCTAAGGTCAGACGTTGAGGGTAATGCATTGTAGGGAAACAATCCTGATGCCCTGTCTTCTAGCTCTGTTCTTTTAAGTATCATTCTACATGTTGTGCAGTATACATGTGCATCATTCCTATGATAAAACATGAGTTCAGTGAGAAATCTGAAATGCCTTCTATGCTTCCATCTGCACTTGTTTAATCTTGTCTTTTATGCGTCTCCACTGTTACTGCTGGTTGTCCCCAGAAGGTTTTCACATGTGGTCTTAAACAAACCCATATCCATCTGGCATAGGGGTCTTCTGCCAGCCTGTACTGGGTGACCCCATGCCCACTGAGCAGGCGCCATCTCCATGTGTGCTCAGCTAATGCTTCTCTAAGAGACGACTGTCCTACTAAGCCTGTAACACCCAACACCAGACCAAGAGCCTGCTGTTTCCCGTTGGTCCTCATTGGCCATATTCTCTGCAGAAATGGGAAGAATGGTCCTTGTCCATGAGGCTGACCATATCAGATTGGGTACAGAAGCCTCATTATCTTTTCTTCTTCTTAGCCTCCCTTTTTTCTTACTCTAAACATACAAAAAGATGCGCAACATCACTAATCATTAGGAAAATGCAAATCAAAGCCACAGTGACATCTCACCCCCACTGGAATGGCTTATTATGAAAGAAAAAAAAAAAAAAAAGGGCTGGTCAGGATGTGAAGAAATTGGAACCCTGTGCATTGCTTGCTGGTAGAATCTAAAAAGGTAAGTCACTCTGGAAAACAATATGGGAGTTCCTCAAAAAACTTAACATAGAATCACCATTTGATCCAGCAATTCAACTTCTGGATATATATAAAAGAGAACTGAAAGCTGGGACTTAAACAGGTATTTGCATTTCACTATTCAAACCAGCATTATTTACAATAACCAAAAACTGGAACAACCCTAATGTCCAGCAGTGAATGAATGGATAAATAAAACATGGAATATACATAAAACAGAGTATTTTTAACCTTAAGCTAATCATGAAATTCTGATCCATGCTATAACATGGAAGAACTTTGAAGGCATTATACTAAATAAAATAAGTCAGATACATAAGGACAAATATTGTATAATCCCACTTGTATAAAATTCCTAGAATTGTCAAATTCCTAGAGACAGAAAGTAGAATAGTGGCTACCAGGGGTGGGTGGGGGGGATGGTGAGTTGATATTTAAAGAGTATGCAATTTGAGTTTTGGAAGATGAAAACTGTTCTGGTGATAGATAGTGGTGATGATTGAACAACAACATGAAATGTGAATACACTTTAGTTTCCATTTGTTCAAAATTCTTTAACATAGTCCCCAAAACCCTACAGTATCAAACTCATCTCATCCTGTGCCCATTAAGCTTAATTCTGTACCCCAAAAGGATCTTGTTGCAGCTAGTAAAACATATCTTTGGTTTATCATGGCCTTTCTATATATTATTCCTTCTAGATGAACTGTTCTATTACATTTAGAATTTCATACTTTTACCAAAAAAGCAATACATATGTAAGTATTTTGTGCTCTGAACACTTAAAAAAGCTATGTAATAGTGTTAAATATATATTTGCAACTAGTTTTTCATACATTACCTTATGTATTTTAGCTTTATCTATATCTGAGATACTTCATTTTAATTACTATGTAGAATTTTATTGCAGTAACACACTAGAGTTAATTATGTCTCCATACTGAGGGAAATTCATTTGTTTTCCCTCTAATATATATTTCCAGATGAATTTCTAAAAGAGTTTGTCAAAAGTACTATAAGTAGAAGCAAACTTGATGGATATTAAAATATATGTGCCTCTTCAACTTTGTTATTTTGCCAAATTGAGTCTTGTGGTAGTTACAATTTACAACCTCATAAGCAACCTGTAAAAATGTTCATTTTACTGCATCCTTGCCAGCAACTAGCATCACAGATTTTTAAAACATTTTTTCCCATTCTGAAAAGTGATAAATTATATATTGTTGTTGCTGTAATTTACATATCACTGATGAATAGTAATGCTGAGCATCTAATAATACGAATATTTGCCTTTTGGATTCTTATGTAAATTGATTGTTCAAAACCTTGTTCCATTTTGCAATTGTGTTGATTTGTCCTTATTAAGTTTTAGGAGTTTTTTGTATATTCTGATTAAAAATCTTTTATTGCTTGTGTGTGTATCTTGGTAAGTCTTTCACTTGTATTTTTACAGGGTTTATAATATTTTGGCTATAGTTTTCAAAGGACAAACTAGCCATATTTGCACATATTTATAGTTTGTCCTTATTGGGTTTTACTTAAGAAATCCTTTTCTATGCTAGATTCACAACAATATTGATATATTTGTGTAAGAGTGTAAAAGTTTGATTAAAATGTATAGAATGAGGTAGAGATCTATTTTATTTCCATATGAGGATCCAATTGTCACAATACTATTTTTAAAGTGTCCCATATTCTCCTCTAATGTGATACGGTTCCATCCTAATTATCTGGATCCTAAATATACATGGGAACTTATATATAGGTTCTCTACTGCTTTCCTTTGGTCTGTTTATCTAGATCTAAAACATATCATGGTGTTTCAATTATTTTTGCTTTAGTTCATATTTTTTCTTCTCTGCCTTGAATATTCTTAGCCTTTACTCTTCTATTAATATTAATACCTACTTCTAATTCTCTGATATATTTTATTATTTGCAATAGTTTCCAGATTCTTTGATTTTATAGACAATTTTATTACTTATAATTAATAACAATTACTGCATCCTATTTAATCCTTGCATATTTTCTTTCTTTTTCTTAGTTCACCTGATTTGCTCAACTCTCCAGTAACATGATGGCTAGTAATGAAGAAACAGATTTTTTTATTGTCCCTGACTTTAAGGGAATTTGTCTAATGCTTCACCATCAAGTACAATATATTTGACCAATTTTATTAGATATCTATTATTAATTCAAAGAAATTCTGTTCTAGTACAATGTTTGTTAATACTGAATTTTATCAAAAGCTTTTTTCCTCCCATGTGTTTTTCCCCTTTAATTTGATAATATGATAAATTGCTTTAATAGATTTTCAAAATTAAATCATCCTTGCAGGTTGAAATAAATACTTCTTGGACTTTTAATACATTGTCAAATTGAATTTCCCTCTATTTTATTTAGGTTTATTGCAACTATATTTATGCTTGAAAGTGGTACGTAATTTTGGTTACTTGTATTGTCTTTGTCTGGTTTTGAATCAGAATTATACTAGCATTATAAAATGATCTGAGGAACATTCTAATATAGAGTAGGATTATCTGTTTTTTGAAGATTTCATACAATTTCCTGAGCCTGATGGAAATTTTAATAGTAGAGGGTTAGGGAAATTGTGAACTGCTTATTCAACATATTTGATGGTTTTAGACCCTTCTAGTTTTCTGTTACTTTTTAAAGCACTGTTTCTGTTAAATTTTGAGCTGATATAAAATAGATTCATCATGTGAAGGTAGGAGGCATAATATCCTCATCTTTCTTGTCTTTTAGCACCCTTCAGTACAATAAGTCAGTCCCTGCTCAGGCTTCCAAGCCTCTGTTTGCTGTTTTCCCTCTAACTCTCTAGGTGCCTTGTGCAGTTTCCACTCAGGTTTCCCTGATCTACCTGAGGTCTTCATGTGGAGTGCCCCAGTGATCAGCCTTAGTATCTTTTCAGATGACACTCATTTCCAGGTGATTTCATCTGGCCTCATGCATTTATATCTTCAGCTCAGACCTCCTCCTTGAGTCTCGACCCATATTCCAACTGGCTACTTGATAGCTCCATCTGGATATTCAATAGGTATCTCAAAGTTAAAATGTTGGAGCTTGTGCCCTGATTTCACCCACCTAACTACTCTTCTTGCAGTCTTCTCCCTCAGTTAGGAGCAACTCCACCTTGATTACAGCCTCAGAACAGACATTGAGCCAGAGGTACCAGCTAAGCCCTATCTAGATTCCTGACTCACAGAAACTGTGAAATGATTAATGTTTGTTGTTCTAAGCTACTATGTTTTGGAATGTTTTATATAGCAATAGATAACTAATACAAAGTAAATTCCATTTTTTTTTTCTATTCTTTGAAAGAACTTGTATAAGATTGATGGTTTTTCTTCCTTAACAGTTTGGTAGAATTTACATGTAAAGCCATCTGTCCTAGGGTGTTCTTTTGAGGGAGGTTTGTAATTATAGTTTCAAAATTTCTTTAATAGTCACATTAACTATTTTTCCTGTGACAGATTTAGTAAATTTTATTTTGCCATATGTGTCAGATGCTTAGAATTTGTAGCTCTAGGATGAAGTACAAAAAAATACACCAATTGAAAAGATGATGATGGCAAATAATTATGGCTGTCTTAAGGGCACTGTATCATAATGGAAGAAGGTCAAGATTGGTGCCGATCATGGCTCTTCAAACTTTCTTAAGCCTCGGGTCTTTTTCTTTTTCTAACCACAACTCGATTATAAGTATATACAACTGTACCAGTCAGTGTTCTCCAGAACCTGAACTGATATTCATGTATATAAGTATATGCATCATATTTATAGATAAAGTAATAATACTTGATGCAAAATTCAACCAGAGGCCTGAGTTGGCATTTAACAAATGTTTTTTAACAAATATTTCAATATATATTATATTCTCATAAAATGGGTAAGGGTTGGAAGTAGTAAACATTTATGATTATAGGCCTTGCTAATAGGATATCTACTACATTATGATTGGTCTTTAAATTTGTGTCATTTATCAAAAGGGTCAAAGTATAAAGTGATGCATTTATTGAGTAAGAAGGGTTTTATTGTAAAAGATGTTAAAGAATTTATCTTTTGGGGCGCCTGGGTGGCTCAGTTGGTTAAGCGACTGCCTTCGGCTCAGGTCATGATCCTGGAGTCCCGGGATCGAGTCCCGCATCGGGCTCCCTGCTCGGCGGGGAGTCTGCTTTTGCCTCTGACCCTCCCCCCTCTCATGTGTATTCTCTCTGTCTCAAATAAATAAATAAAATCTTTAAAAAAAAAAAAAGAATTTATCTTTGGGTACCTTAGAACTATAATTTTGAGCATTTCACTAATTGTGCAAAAACATTTCTCTAATTGTACAAAAACATTTTCATTTATCATTTAGTTTAAATCAGAATCATTTTATTTGTAAGGATTTTGACGTGAAAGAAATGACAAACAGCCAGTGTACAAACCTGCAAGTTTAATTCTAAGAAATAGCTTTCAAACAAATCCCTTTGCAGCACTTCAGAAGATCCTTGATCCTTTAAACAGTAATAATAATTCGGTAAGCACTTCCCCACCTAAGAAGTTCTTGGAGCAGCTCAGCACATTTTTATCTTAGCTTCCTACTCTCTATAAATTCTCCTTTTTCAGGAAAGAAAAAGAAAAAAAATCAGAGAGGACATTACCTAAGTAAATAGCCTTGCGTTGTAAGTACTCACAGGACCTGAGAAAAAACAATAGCAGATGACCAAGTGTCAGAATTAAACAAGTTTCCTAGCTAGAAGGTCTTTAGTTACTTCCTTTTATAATAGTCTATGACCATTTATATCATCATATTTCTGTGGGAAAATCACCTGAGTAACTAGAAGGAAAGAAATTGACCAAAGTTAAATTATTGTAGGCATGAGTTATAAACTACCGGAGACCCTGTGTTTCTTCTTCTTTAAAGAAAATGCCTTTATTTATTTATTTATTTATTTATTTTTATTTGACAGAGAGAGACGCAGCTAGAGGGAACACAAGCAGAGGGAGTGGGAGAGGGAGAAGCAGGCTTCCTGCAGAGCACAGAGCCCGATGTGGGGCTCGATCCCAGGACCCCAGGATCAAGACCTGAGTGAAGGCAGATGCTTAATGACTGAGACACCCAGGCGCCCAAGAAAATGCCATATTTTGAACTAAATTAACTATGAGCATTTTCATAAGCAGACCTCATTTTCCCTTATAAACCAGATAACCTGATAGAAATCTCAGAAACAGAGGCGCCTGGGTGGTTCAGTCGGTTACGTGTCTGCCTTTGGCTCAGGTTATGATCTCAGGGTCCTGGGATCAAGCTCCGCATGGGGCTCTCTGCTCAGCAGGGAGCCTACTTCTCCGTCTTCTTCTGCCTGCAGCTCTCCCTGCTTGTGCTCGCCCTCTCTCTCTGTCAAATAAATAAATAAATAAAATCTTAAAAAAAAAAAAGGAAATCTCAGAAACAGGGATATAATGTATTTTCAGGAAAAAACACTACTATATTTATTTTCATGAACCTTTGAGGTTACCAAAGAAGACAGAAGATTCTGATACTGATGTCAAGGGACTGGTGTTAATGGACAGGAAAGGGATGGTGCCACACTATTTTTCCCAAGTCAGTATCTTAGATGGTACTTTGATACAGTGGACTTCAACCTTCCATGTGTGTAAAAATAACTTCAGAACTCTGCTGATGTATTCATGAGACATAATAATAGATTAAAAGTAAAAGTAAAATCCTTTTTCTACCACTCCTCCCCACTGCAACCATGACTATCACAAACATGGAAATATAAAAATTCACAAACACCCAACATACCCAGACATGCTCCTTGGTCCAAAGATTTGGACCAAAGGTTCTTCCAGATAGGGTTCTATAGCTTTGTGATTCTTTTAAGCAAGGGGTAGTATGAACTCAATGTATGGACCACTGGTATTTATCTAGAGAATATATTACTATTTAAGACTTCTTGCACATGACCATCTTAGTTAACACATACAGATCTCTGTTAATAGAAGTGTTCTTATCATTACCATCATCATAAAAGATCATGTCATTCTCCTGTTCAAAATCACTCATTTACCGCCATTATTTTAGGTTAACCTAAGTCATTTCATGGTTAAGAGCAAAGAACTTTGCCTTCATGCTAAGCTGGCCTTTTGCGTGTGGTCTTTTCTGTGGCAGTTTAATCTCCCCTTACTCTTCCATCAGGTCTGCTTCTGTCCACAGCCCTTTAAACTTAAAGAATCTTGGCACACTTTCACAATTGTTTATTTCAGCACATCTTATACATCACTAAGATTTATTTTTATTTTTGTGAAGATAATACAGCCACACGGTAAAAAATCAAATAGAACTGGAGAGCTTATCCATAAATGTAAGATTTTCCTATCTCGTCCCTTTCTAGACTTATTGCTTAAAGGCAACCCTTTTTTTTTTTAACTTTTTTATTTTTAGTTCTCTGGCATGTATCCCCATAATTCAAAAGCACATGCTTTCACTTCTATTTCTCGGTTTATCAATTTTAAATCATATTTATCACCCTCATGATGTGAAAAAAGATTTACTTACTTACTCACTTATGCTGCCACTCAATTCTTCTATTCTCTTCCCACTGTTTAATTATTTTAAATATAGATTATCAATAACCATACCCCTGGGGTACTCTAAAAAATGTTCCTAGTTTCAAATTTAAATGCCCATCTACCTTTAGGTAATCAGCTGTCTAAAATCATGCCACAAATTTGTTAGCAAGATATTCAGAAAGAGATTTTTTAAATGTTTTAATCACTTTCTCATTTTGGGGAGGCACTGCACATTTATCCTCCATTATATCAGATTAAGCTTTTATTTCCTTTTTTTGTCCAAGAAACATCCATCTCAAAGCAGGTGGCTCCCAGACCTTTCTTTCATTGTCCTCCTTTGCTAGACCAATTGTTTCCTGCAGCACCTGTCTTTGGTTTTCTTGGTTTATTTTCTTCTTTTGCTAGAAGTACCTCTAGTAACTTGTAATATAAACAGTTAATAGAAGGTAGACTATCTAAATTTCTGAATATCTGAATATGTTGTTCTTCTGTCCTTCCACTTGATAATTTGGCAGTGTAAAGTACAGAACTTTACACAGACAATTATTATCCCTCAAAACACTAAAAACTCCATTCTCCATTGTGTATGGTATTCCCTGTTGCAGATGAAAAGTTAAATGGCAGTGTTTTTTTCATTTCTTTGTTTCTTGATTCTTTCCTGTCCCATGTTGGAAGTATTGTAATCTCTTTATTGCTGCTTTGGTGAAATTCAAGATTATATATGTTTATTTGTGGTCATTTTCATCATTGTGCTAAATGGGCATTCAGTGAGCCTATTCAATCTGAAGAAAAAGTCATGTACTTCTTCAGTTCTAGAGAATAGGGTTTGTTTTTTTTTTTTTTAATATTTCTTTGGTAATTTCTTCCTCTCCATTTTTTTACTATACCTCTTCCTTTTATATTTTCAATTTATATGTCTTTTTATTCTACATGAAGAGAACATGTATTTTCAAAATAAAATTGACTTTATCTAGTTGAATTAACTCCTCCAAAAGGAACCTTATTTTTTCAGGCTAAAATTCATTAGAAAAGGATATTCTAGTTTTTCTTACATGGAGTGTTTGCCAGGGAGCAAATACTGACCACCTGTACTTTCAGTGTATGGGTGAAACAAGCTTATTGGGGCTGACTATTACAGTTGTTTTCCCCACTAATTTTTTTTGTGTGTGGGGGGGGTGGGGTAATAAATTCTCACTCACACTCTCTGCTACCTTTGTGGTCTCTTAGTCTATGGTCTTCTGTAGCCTGGCAAAGAATGCCTACCTCCCCACATAAATCCCACTTAAATTGCAATTTGTCTTATCTGCTATCCATGACCACCCGATTTCCATTTCTACAGAAATTTATTAGTAATTCTCATTACATTTTATGTGGTGCTATGGAACTATTCCGTTTTTAGCCCCTGAACATTTGTTTCAGTGAGATGTCAATAGGGGATAAAAACAAATGTGCATGCCCTATTTACCACCATGAATTAGTTATTTTCTAACATCTCAAATAGCCATTTGTTAAATTACTAGAAATAAATTTATTTTTATATAGGGGTATTTTTATTGTAAAAGCCAGGCTGCTTTTAATAGAGTCAAACAGTTATCAAGTTTCTATAAGGAGCCAGACACTATGGATAGTAGATTCAAATGCACTGTAGATCGAAATGTATTAGGCAAACAATACAGTTTTCAGACACAAACACAGAGGGATAGCTTTGTAATCTTGATATAGTTAAATATTTCTTTATCAAAAAATTAAAAGTGCTAATCATTAAAAAAATGAGCTACCCTTTATTGAAATCTAGAAATGTTTTTAATCAGAACACTATTAAGAGAGTTGAAAGGCAACTCACATCATGGAAGGAAAATAGAGTGCATATAGATTATTTAAAGAACTATAAACATTAAGAAAGAAAAGTAGTCAAAAGACTTGAAAAAAAGAAAATATCCAAATGACAACAAAGACAATGAAGAAGAAGGAAGGGAAGAGGGAGGAGAGGAGACAAAGGGTAATTAATTTCACTAGTTGATAGAGATAGGAGATAGACCACTAACCTACTAGAAAAGCTAGATTGAAACACACAAGTCTTTTTTTTTATTATTATTTTTTTAAGATTTTATTTATTTACTTAAGAGAGAGAAAATGAGAGAGAGAGAACACATGAGAGGGGATAGGGTCAGAGGACGAAGCTGACTCCCTGCCGAGCAGGGAGCCCGATGCGGGACTCAATCCCGGAACTCCAGGATCATGACCAGAGCCGAAGGCAGTCGCTTAACCAACTGAGCCACCCAGGCGCCCAAAACACACAAGTCTTGATGAGGACATGGAACAAAGAGAAAGAACACTCTGCTGGTGGGAGAATAAGCTGCAAACTACTTTGGACAAGTGTGTCAGAATCCACTAAATCTGAACATACACATACCCTATCACCCAGCATTCTTAGGTATATACCTGACATTTTTTTTTTCATTAAAAGGTATGAATAAAGTGTTCATAGAAACGTTATTGTTCTTAGCCCTAACCTGAAACTATTCAAATAATTCAAATACTCAAATGTAGGCTGGAAAGAAAAAAATATGGTTTATTCATATGATATGCATATGATATATACATATATATGATACACATACTCATATGATTATTAAATAGCATAACACTGAATAAAAAAGAATGCAGACGCAAAAGAGTACATGGTATATGATTCCATAAATGTATACTTTCTATAAACTGTAAAAAGTACAATAATAGGCAAAATTCATCTGTGCTATTAGATGAACAGCATTCCAGTGGGGGGGGAATTAGGGTTCTTCTGAGGATTGGTAAGGTTCTATTTCTTGATCTAAGTACTTGCTCTATAATTGTGTTCAGCTTGTGAAAATTTGTTGATACTATGTGTACACTTGTCTGTATGCTTATGATGTTTCAATCAGAAGTGACAAAAATAATTCAGGTAGGGATGGGAAGACGAGAGGGCTAAGTATTAAATAAGTTTGGTTCTATATTGATTGTTGAAATGAGTGATGAATACATAGGAGTTCATTCTACTATTCTCCCTACCTCTATGTGTTTGAAATTTTCCCTAATAAAAATGTAAAAAATAAATAATAATAAAAAGTTAAAAAAAAAAAAGAAGAGGTCTTTCTTACTTGCAGATATGTCTGCAGTTTAACACCACCACAAAATAACCTGTGGAAAAGTAAACATATTAGATCATGATGGTTACTGATACATTCCAAGTGCCTATACCAAGTGTGGCACATAGCAGTCACCCAATAAATATTTGCTGAATGAAATAATGATTGAATCTAGAAGAACGCATAGTTGAGATAATTACACTGTGGTAATAAGGTCTAATAGAACCCCCAAAGTCTAAATTAGGAGATTTTGGTTGTGTTGTGTAAGTACAGAAAAGATAACATATGGCTTTCATTTATTCAGGTTCTACATTCTTTCCCATGGGATTAGAAATCTAAATAACTTTCTTAAATAAAAATAAGCTCCCTGTGATGTAGGTAACAATATTTGTCTTTTGTGTAAAGTAAATGCTTCCGTTTTACAATCCTATCTAAGCCACTCATTTCTTTGTGCTTTCTTCCATCACAAACAGGAGCCCTCTCACCCCAGGTAGCCATTTCATTTAAAAATAGTGTGAGTTACTAGTTCCAAAGGATGGCAGCATATTGGAATTTCCACAGTATTTGATTTTCTTCAGTGAACAGAATCAGCTTTTGGAATATTTACATTATTTTGTGTAAAACAATTTTGATTGAATATGTAACTTTTCAGATTTCCTGTTTCTCATAAAATAGACACGCAATAAACTCATCTATTTTAAAATGTTAATAGCAAATCCCCCAAAATAACAAATCCCTCTAAGAAATATTTGTGTGGTAGTTTATTTACATTTCAGTTGATTCTGAGATTTAAAACTATGGTTACAAGTTCTAGCTCAAGCACATTTCACATCAGCTATAAAGATCTATAAAATACTTTGGTATCGAGTTGCTTAGTCTCACTTCCTATATTATATGCCTTCATTCATGTTTCTCATATATGTAAATAAAATATATTTAATCTAGATGATCATTATCACATAAATATCAATAAATATATTTTAAAGATTAAACATATGAATGCAACTACAAGCTTCTTAAAATTTCAAGTTTATGTATTTAAGATGTTTGAGGTATAACATATATAGTATTTATATAAATGTTGACATAAATAATGACCTAACAAAACAGTGGATTCGGACCCAAACTGAAAAGTGCTCTCTACTCCAAATCAAGCTAATAAAAGAAGAATGGACATTTCAATGATCTAAAATGAAGTCTTAAGCAATAAAATACTTTTACTGGTTTTAAAATAAGAATAACATATACCCAGATTATAAAATATTAAAAACTGCTTTAAAATAAAAATCTGAAGTTTGAAAATCTACTTTTTTAAAAAGCCTGTTTTCCATTCACGCTTATATACGACAAATATGTTTACTTGATAAAGACTCCAGAAGGTATTTGGCTTTGTTTTCAAGCAACATTCTATATTGATTGCAGGACATTTGGCCAACAGTAATTAGTAGTGGAGTTTCACCACCTACTTAAATGCAATCTGTTTTACAGTAGAAGTGCTTACTTTAGAGTGTAGATTTTGCATCCTTTATAAAACAGGAAATCTAAGGCAATGACATAAAGAAAGGATGATTTGAAGCTTGGATTCCATATTCATGGGAATTCTAGTTTTATCCCCCTCCAATTCACCCTCTATACTTAAGTAGAAAGTGAGCATTCTAAAATATGAATTGATTAAATTACAATCCTACTTAAAACCCTTCACTGACTCCCTATTTCTGTTAAGAAAAAGCCCCTAATCATTCCTAAGCCTTTGTCTTCTGTCCTCTGAATACTCCATCAGTAGCATTTTTGAGGACTGCTTCTCTCACATTCTACTACAGTTCTTCATATGTGCCATGGTTTCTTTTGTCTTCAATATATTTGATCTTCTTCACCTGGCATTTCCCCACTCAATTCTACCAAAGTGTAGCTTCTCAAATTCCAATTCACTTTCCCTGTAGATTTCACTGACTTCTGAACACTAAGTTAATGGGTCCTTCCACAGGCTTCCGTAGCTTAAGTATTTATAGTAATTATCAAGCTTATCTCCCTAAGTTGCAATTGCCTGTTTATTTGTCTATCTCCACCATTTCTCTAGAAACTTCCTTTTGAGAGTATGGATCACCTTTTTTCTTTTGCAATCATGTGCAAAGTATAATTTAACACAATGCCTAGCACATAAGTTATCAATAAATATTGTTGAGATAACAAATGAAAAAATTATGAGACACAGTTATTTTTAGTTTAAGTCCTGAAAACATTGGTCATAAACAGAACAAATGTAGTCCTATATTATCGTAAATGTTCACCACCCTGAAGGTTTATACTTCAGGCAAATGTACTTCTTCAAGTTAAACTTGTAACACCCAGTTCTCCAGTCCTTAAAGTTTACAGACTGGCCTTTGAAATGTAATTTATTCCCCCATATTGAACTTGTTTGTTATTAAATGACTTATATGGACAACTGAACACTTTTCAAAAGTCTACCTTAAAGAGATAGAAACAAAAAATATTTGACCAGCCACAGCTAAGTTTAAGAAAGATGAATGATTTGTCAAATTCTCTTCTTCTGTTTTCCCATTCCAAGTCACATGAATTGTTTGCCACCTGAGTATCTGTCATTTTTATTTTAATGTTTGCAGATGTCAAATACAACTTGGATCTCTGACCAACAAATAATTTATGGCTGGGGATTCTTCTTCAATGGAAAACTCCCTCCTGTGTATAGCTAGCAGTGCCAATTATAATAACTAGCCAATTCTGAACAAAACCAAACAACTACCTGAAAGTTCCTGTTGTAGCTGGTTCACTAAACGGGAAATAGTTTATGCATCAATGGGGGGCATTAGAAATTTACTTCAAGGAAAGAACTGTCTACGTACTTGCTATTCAAAGTTCTTCTTTCTGACAAGATCCAATTGTGACAAGAAACTAAGCAAGTATGCTTAAATTCTAAGACCCAAAGAAAACTGGAAAAGACTAGAAATTATACAGCTGGACTTCTGTATAGAATAAGGACTATTTGGGGTTAGAAGATAGTACTTCAGATCATCCAAACAATCTTGTCCATGATCTGCTGGTGACTCAAGCTATCTCGTTAATGGTCAAGACTATATTCCATGTCTAGAGATAAGGCAAATGTGTACTCAGGAAATAAAAATCCTATCTTCTCTGAGATGATCTTACTTAAACAAAAACAAAAACAAACAAACAAAAATCAACCTTTCAAGGTCTATCTACTTAAGGTACTTTAAATATTATATACTTTGACTTCCATGATATCTGATTTTTATTTCCTTTTTCCTTCCTGTAATAAAAAAGTAAATATGACTCCATTTTTTAATGTTGACAGCCAACAGATTTCAAGCCCCATCTGTCTTTCTTCCCCTTCAGATCCACATCTGGGCAAGGTGGTAACAAAGCCTGGGTGTGCTTTCCTTTGGTGCCACTGGGAAGTTCAAACAACACAAGCCCCAGCTTGTGGCAGAACTCTTACCCAATTCTCACCCCCTAACCACCATAAAAACCCAAGCCATTCTCCTTTCCTGATCACTCAGGCTATTTCAGACCTGCTTGAGAAGCCTGTCCCGCTCTCCCTGCAGAAAACCTCATTATATGAATTGTAAACCTTTTCATACCCACTTGGTGCTTGTGTGACCACATGAATCTTAACATCCACACCAAATTTTGAGTGACCACACAATCTCACACATTGTCTATAAATGGAAATCAGTACTAGAAGGCTGTGGACCTACAGAACATATTTTAAATATGGGTGAGAAAAAAAAGAAAATGAAGTTAAAAAAAAAAAAGGCTAACCTCACTTAAGAAATAAAATGTGTCACACAGATTCCAAACAAACATATCTATGTACTTCATTACCAAATACTGTGGATAATAGTGATGACTGCATGATATGCAGAGACTGTCAATCAGTTTACAAGGCAAAGTGGAAGGTATGTAAAAAGAAATGAAGCAGAGAGAAATGCACAACTGCATTTATTTTTAATGCCAAGAGAAATTAAAATAAAGCTATACCTCACCACGAGAAGAACACATTCTGAGGAAGCAATTTATGAAATAATACAGCATTATATTCTAACATGTTCTCATTCATTGTCAGTATAAAATAGAAGATATGTTCTGTGGAAGGAAAAAAAGATTACCAGTACTTATTTAAAAATTATTTTAAGAGAACTGTTTAAGACAAAGAAGTTAATACTTTCTCAAGCATAATAACATTTTTAAAAAGTTAGCTATATTAGGTATAATTTACATATAATAAACACACATTTCAAGTGAACAGTTTGATGTTTCAATAGATGTTTGCACCCCTGTAACTGATGTAGAAAATGTTGGGGTTCGGAGCCGACGGCCAAGAAAGAATTCTTGAGACATCTTCGGTGCAAAAAAGTGGCTTTATTAAAGCACAGGAATAGGACCTGTGGGCAGAAAGGGCTACACTGGTGTTGTGACAGGTGACTGATTATATACTTTCAAGTTGGGAGGAGTTAGGGATAACATAAGCCTCTATGTAATTTTGGAAGCAAGCTTTCCAGGACCTTGAAGGGGCTAGCTATTGTTAGGAGAAGGTCATTTATTACTGTCCAGTTAAAACTCAATCATGAAACCCTTCAGATGTATATCAGTGGGCCATATCCTTGGAGGATGATTGCTAACATATATCTTGGGAGGTATAGATAAAGGAAGTGGATCAGGATAATGTTAAGCTAAGATTGTCTTTCACCCTTAGCAAAGTGTCAACATCAAGGGAGCTGAGCTCCTAGAGGAAGGTTACTCTACCTGTTTCAAGGACTTATCAATGGGCTATAGGTAGTAAGGAAATTTAATTTTTTCTTTTGCCTTTGTTTCCCACATCATAACCACTGTAGTAATCAAGACAAAATATTTAATCATTCAGAAAGTATTTCTATGTCCTGTTGCAGTCGATCCATCTCCCAACTTCTTCCCAGAAAATGCAGATGTGATTTCTATCACCCTAGAAATTCTTGAAATTCACATAAATGGAATTATACTGTATGTATGTATTTGTGTATAAAATATTTTTTCATCAAGTTTTTGAGACTCATCCACTTTGTTTTATTATTTGTATTGCTGTCTAGCATTCCATTCTGATAATACACAACAATCTATTCATTCACCTCTGGTGGGCATTTGGGTTGTATCAAGTATTTTGGCTTTTTATAAGTAAAGATGCTATAAACATTCAGATGCAAGTTTTTAATTACAAGGTCATAATTTTTTTCTTACTTTTTCTTATAGTTTTTGCTTTTTAGTCTTATTGTTAATTACAAATTAAATTTCTTGACAGTGAAAGGTAGAAGTCAATACTAATTATTTATCCTTTCAGAAATCCATTCTTTCTGATATCATCTGCAGAAAAAAAAGGAAACAACTTTATCCTTTGAATTATCTTGGTGTCCTTGTAGAAAAAAAAATGAACATACATGCGTAGGTCGATTTATGGACTCTATTTTGTTCTAATAATTTTTGTGTTTATCCTTACCCAAATACCATACATTTTAATAAGTGAAGCTTTTTAAATTTCTTGAAATCAGGTAGTGTAAGTCCTTCAAATATGTTTTGTTTTTTCCAAAACTGATTTGGGTTTTCTAGTTGTCTAAATTTTCAGATACATTTGAAAAGCAATTCCAGTTTGTATAAAGTATTTTCTAGGATTTTAACTGACATTGTGTTATTTCTATTGATCAATGTGAAGAGAAATAAGAGAATGGACATTTTAACAATACTAAATCTTCCAGTTCATGAACATGGTGTAACTCACCATTTAGTTAAATTTTTCATTTTTCTTAGCAATGTTCTGTAGTTTTCAGTGAAGATGTCTTGGGCAATTTTCATTAATTCATTCCTAAGCATTTATTTTGTATGCTTCTATAAATGAAAACTGTTAAACTGACTTAATAATTATTACAGCTTTTTTTCTAAATTGCATAGGATTTCCTACATAAATAATCACACCATCTATAAATTGAAACTATGTCTTTTCTTCTTCAATTTGTGTATCTTTTATTTCTTATTGCCACCTTACTCTGCTACATATATCCAAGAACACAACTTTGAATAAAAGAGGTAGAGAATGGGCATCCATGACTTCTTCCAACTCTTAGGGAGAAAGTGTTAGATATTAACCATTGTGTACAATGTCAGCAGTAGGATTTTCATATATATGCCTTGTTAGATTGAGAAAATTACATACTATTCCTAGTTTGCCGACAGTTTTTGTCATGGATGGGATTGAGTTTTGTCAAATCCTTTCTCTACATTCATTGAGTTAATCATATGATTTGTCTCCCTTATTCTGTTAATGTGGAGAATTGCATTGATTGATTTTTGAATACTGAAACCAGGTTTGCTTTCTTTGAATTCCTTCCTTTTTTTTTTGGTAATCATACATTATCCTTTTTTTATATTGGTGTGCTAAAATTTTACTGAGGATTTTTATACCTACGATGATGAGGAATATCAATTTTATCAATGATTTTGAGAAGTGAATTGTTGCCATGGATAAATTTTTCTGTGTTCTAGTTTACAATTTATAACAGTTATCTAGTTTATAATTTAAAACATGTTTTTAGCTTGTTAAAGTGGAAAATTCCACCATTTCCATCCAAGGACTCCTCTGAAAGTATCCCATACAAAAGATTAAATATGTTGGATTTTCAGTATCCTTTATTTAAAAATATACTTTTTTGCTTGAAATTTCTTCTTTGGTACATGGGCTTTGAAGGGGTATAATTTAAGTCTCAAATATTTGGGGATTTTATGTTTGTTGTTTTGTTACTGAATTCTAATTTAACCCAGTGTGGTCAGAGAATGCAAAGTGTATGATTTCTAGCTTTGTTTTTGTTTTTGTTCTTCCAACATCTGTAGAAAAACCAAGATGTTTCCTAATGTTCTCTATGTTGGCAAAACTCATGCTCTAAACTCTGTTTCCCATATGGATTTTGATAAGTTTATCTTAGGGCAGGTCTAAAGTAAACCTTCCTCTAAAACATGGCCATTACTCCTAAGGCATGTTTTTTTCTGTTGTCTTAGCTGCATGTTCAGGGTGTTAAAATGATTTCTTTACTTTGAACTCTAAACCAGAATTCTACCATCTCCTAGCACTGCTCAATCTCTAGTTTCTGTATTGTTTTCTGCTCTATCACAGCCAATTTTTGGCAAGCCTTGCATAACCTCACCTTTTGTATGTTTGGTTTTACTTTTAATGAAGAATTCATGGGAATCCTTCTCATGTGGTTCTACATACACTTCCCCATGCAGTCCATTGCTCTCTAATATCCTGATCACCAGATTCCAGCTACTTCCACACCCCTGAACCCTGATGTCTTCAATTCAGTGGATCTACTATGATCTTCCTGTGTCCTGGCCATCAACACTTGTCTTCATGCAGAGAGGCAGGGAGATCATGGGTTTCATCTTACGAGTTTCCCCTCTTTACAATCTTACTCTCCTTATTGTCTGATACCTGAAAACTATTATTTCACGTATTTCCCCAAGTTTCATAGTTTTGTTTTTTGTTTAAGTAAGTTTAGTCCAGTGCCACTTACTTTATGGGGCCAAAATGAAAGCCTAACTAATTGATTCTGTTTTAAATTCTTTGATCAACATCTTCCACCAGTTCCAATTTTATTTAAAATCTATGAAAAATTATCTTATCCATATTCTTTTTTTTAAATTTAATTTTATTTTTTTATTTATCTGAGAGAGAATGGGAGACAGAGAGCATGAGAGGGGGAGGATCAGAGGGAGAAGCAGACTCCCCGCTGAGCAGGGAGTCCGATGCGGGACTCGATCCCGGGACTCCAGGATCATGACCTGAGCTGAAGGCAGTTGCTTAGCCAACTGAGCCACCCAGGCGCCCCTCTTATCTCCTTAAATCATCCTTGTATAGAAAGATTTTTAAGTTGAAAATTTATGTACCTTTCTAATATGAAATGAATCATATTTCATCAATTCTAAAGTTTAATATTGTATGATAAATTCTTACAGTAATATCTGTGCATTTTATCTGGTCTAGCTCCCCATGAGATAACTATAAATTAATTCTCAAATTCCCTTTCTATCCAAGAATTTAATCTCAGTTGAATTTGATATGTTACAGAAGTCACAGCAGTGACTGAACAAAAATGTACCCAAACCACTCTAGAATCCTAGCAAGGTTATTTATTAATAAAAGAAGCAGTGGTTGGTAGGGGGGTGTTTGTTTTAAAAACATGTTCCCCAGCTAAGGAAATGAAAGAGACTTAGAAAAGCAGTTTTATATAGTCAGGCACCCAAATACTTAAAGGAAATACAGCTTTGGTCAAAAAATTTTTATTGCTGCGAGAAGAACAAAAGAAAAACGGGAGAGGTTCTCCCTGAGATGTGTTAGCAAGAGTGGAGACCTGACCTTCTAACAGTCTCCAAGCAGGAGCGGTTATTATGCAAATTGATGCGTCCAGCTGTTGTTCCTTTCTATGATGGATAAAACAAAAGGAAATAGGCTCAAATTGCAGCATGGGGTACTAAGGTTTGGCAGCTTTGCAAATGGCCCTTTGCTTACTAGCCCAAGGAAAGTGACAGCTGATTGCAGGAGGGTATTAAGGAATACTGATTTCATCATTGACTTATGGTTTCTCCACCCCCAATGAGAATGCAGACCAGTTAATGCTAAACTGTTAGAATACTGTGTTTAACTCACATGTAATATGGGTATTTTATATACAATAAAAAGTACAGGGGTGCCTGGGTGGCTCATTTGTTAAGCGTCTGCCTTCAGCTCAGGTCATGGTCCCAGGGCCCTCATGTCGAGGCCCACATGGGGCTCCCTGCTCAGTGGGAAGCTTGCTTCTCCCTCTCCCACTCCCCCTGCTTGTGTTCCCTCTCTCGCTGTTTCTCTCTCGTCAAATAAATAAATAAAATCTTTTAAGAAAAAGTACAGAGAAAATGTTATAGATCATTAAAATTTTAAAATTATATTATTTTAATAAAGAAAATGCCCTTCCTACCTCCCTGATTTGATTTCTTTTAAAGTGCTTTAGTTCAATGGTTTCTTATTCCTATATACTACAACAATAATAGAAATAGCTTATGTGAATTTAGACTTTTCAATACCTTTTTGCCTGTATTATCTAATTTGTTCTTCAGATAAGCTTATTTCCATTTTACAGAACAGGGAACTGAGGTCCATGAAAGATGGGTGCCTTGACTGAGTACGGATTGATAAGGTCTTGGACCACTATTTCAATGTCAGCCTCCTCTTGCTCAGTCTAATCTTTCCACTGAAGCTTCTGGTGGTCTCTCAATAGAATGGCCATGTACAGGTCCTAAAATTCCTCTGGAGGGTACCAAGGGGCTTGACCAAAAAAGCCAATCACAGTGCCTGTCATACCCCCAGACGCTTCTAGAAACTCTTCCCAGGAACTTGAGACTGGAAATAAACAGAAAATAAAACAACAGCAGGTTCTGCTGGAAAGCCTAAGAGCTATCACGATAACCTAAATAGGAAGCAGAAATTATAAAAATTCAAAATAAGATAGGCAATAGAAAAGGAATCATCAATCAGAGGGTGAAAAGGGCAGATGGTAGTCGAATATCAGGGCAAAAAGGAGAGACTGAAAAAGAGCAATGCAGCAGAACAGTACAGGTTTAACACAAAACACTGAAAGGATCAGAGATCATTTGCCCCTTTGGTCCCTGTCATAGTCTCTGATTCTGAGTGCCCTCCTAGGCAGGTTTCTCATGGCCCCCCTTCTTCCTGAAGGCAGGCTCCACTGTACTCCCTTGTTATGTGCTCCTTCTGAAGTTGCAATGATGAGACCTTCCTGGCTACTTGGGTGTGTGTATCTTCCCAATATCCCTACCATCCTCAATATTTGAGGTTTCTTGGAAAAATTATTAGTCCCTTGCTATCAAAAGACATCAAATAAACCATATAACAGAGCACTGACTTCAGCATTTTATAAAGAGTTAATGTTGGGGCGCCTGATGGCTCAGTCAGTTAAGGGACTGGCTCTTGGTTTCAGGTCAGGTCATGATCTCATGGGTTGTGAGACAGAGCCCCATATAGTGCTCCACACTCAGCAGGGAGCCTGCTTGAAGATTCTTTTCCTCTGCCCCTCCCCCGACTTTGTCTCTCTCTCAAATAAACAAATTTTTTTTTTTTTTAAAAAGAGTTAATGTTGATAAATCAGAACAGAAATGTTTGAGAAAAATAAGTTAAAATAACAGATTTTAAGTTATACCAGGACATTTAGTTAGTAGGATACTTAGAAGTCTGTGTTGTTGTGAAAGAAAAGTGTGTATCTGAGATGGGGAAATGAGCAGATGGCTTTTCCTACATGTCTTATTTCTTTGAAACGCTAGAGCTGTTATTGATGGTCACTACTGCAAAATGATTTAATTATTTTATTTATTTTATTTATTTTAATTATTTAAGGTACCTACCTTTTGTATACCTTGCTAGCTATAGTGAAAGCCCTTTGAAGTGAAAAATTCTGTATCATTTTCTTTACATATTCTTGCATGGTGTCTAAACTGTGTGCTGTCCTGAACTCACAGCAATATCTTTGAAAAAGTCATGAACACTATAATGCTTTAGGAATGGTACTAGGGGTTCTATAACCCTTGGCATTTAATATTCATAAAAACTTTAATAATTGTTATTATATGTGAGAATAGGGCATCTGACAATGACAAGTGACACTGCTGTTATCCCATAATTGTGGATTGGAGAGCTGGAGTTTGAAACCAGCATCTCTGATTTAATAGTCTCTAATATTTCCACCACCCAACACTAGCTCCCATCAATTCCTCCATTTTATTCATACAACAGAAATTTATGGAGCGATGACTCTGCCAGGCACTGGTCTAGGAACTAGCAGTACATACTAAACAACAAAACTAACACTCTCTGTATTATGAAGCTTCTACTCTAATGAGTCTCTTGAACTTTATGGTTCATAGATTGTTTCCAAATCAGTGATCTCTATTCATATCTTCTCTCTCATCTTGAGTATATGCAAAATTGGTATCATACCCCTTCAGCTTTTTTCATACAGCTCTGTGCCACCCACCCAACACAGACCTCCATTTCCAAGGTTAAGAAAGGGGCTTCTCTCTGAAGGCAGTGAAGGCACATACATATCCGAAAGGTGGAAATGGTTAATTCTTTTCAGATTTTATGGCTTTTGTTAAAAATCTTCTTTCCAGACCACATTTTGAAATTAATTTTAATTGGCAAAACCTTCTGTTTTGGTATTGAATTATGTCCCCCAAAAAGATATGATGAAATCCCAACTCCCAGTATCTCGGAATGGGATCTTACTTAGAAATAGGGTTGTTTCAATTAGTTAAAATGAGGTCATGCCAGAGTAGGGTGGGCCCCTAATCCAATATGACCAGTGTCTTTATTAAAATGGGAAATTTGGACACAAATTCACAGAGGGAAAACAATCAGAAGAGACACAGGAAGAAGACAGCCATGTGACAAGGGAGGCAGAGGTTGGAATGATGTATATACAAGCCAACAAACGCCAAGGATTGCCTGCAAACACTGAAAATTGGAAGAATTAAGGAAAGATTCTCCCCTACAGGTTTCAGAGAGAGCATGACTCTGATGACATCTTGATTTGGGACTTCTAGCCTCTAAAACTGTGAGTCAATGAACTTCTGTTGTTTTAAGCCATCCAGTTTTGATAACTTGTTACAGGTGACCTAGAAACAAATACACCTTCCTTTCTCTTTTCCTCATACACCCTCTTCTCTCTTATTCTTTCTTCCTTCCTCCCTCTAGTTCTCCTACTTTTTCTTATTCTGTTCGGTCACCTCTCACTCACCTTCTGTTATAGATCCTGTTGGCAAGAATTAAAAAATCACTCTGCCACCATTTCTTCCCACTTGATGGGTTTCCCAGGTTTGGCATCTTCTTGGCAGTTCCCTTGCAGAATCCACTGTCAGAGTTACTTAATAGAGATCCCCTTTTATTTATGAGTGTTAAGGAACGCCCAGAAGATTCAGAAACTCTCCTCTCAGTCCATATTACAAAATGCATGAGCTGATGGGAAAGTCTTAGAGCAATGTTGCTGCTCCCACTTAAAGATGCTGAGGCATATGTGTCATTGGTCCTCTGGCATTTTTATGTCTTCAAAGATATGCAATCTCCTTCCTTCAGAGAGTTATTCAGTGCACTGCAAACGATTAGCAAGTCCCAGAACATGTGAACATGTGGATGCTTACCAGTCCCAGGTAGACAGGGCATTTTTCCGCAGTCCTCGGTTTCACAACTAATCATGTTTTGCCTCTCATGGAAGCACTGGGCCACTTCATGAAGCGATTTTCTACTCCAGATAATCACACCACCCTGCTGGCTATGCAAATAATTCAGTGTAGGTCATCCTTCCCAAAAACCTTTACTCAAGGAAATGTTATTTCAAAACCTGATTTTGTGCAACTAAAAAGGAACACTTGTCACTGGCTATTTCCTTCTCTGAACATCTCCGCTTGCAAAGTTTTCTTGGTTACTTTGCCCTTTGATGTCAGGAATAATAAAGAGCAGGAAAAAGGCACAAAAACATTAGCAAGACCTCACCTCCTTTTTTAGGTCAATGTAGATTATATATACAATACACATTTTAAAACAGAAACAATGTTTTGACATGCTGTGTGTATTTTCTTTAATAAAGAATTATAAGGTGTTTTTATGATTCCTAGGGATTGATGTAAAAGGGACAGCTGAAAACAATGTAATCCATTTCCTTACAGAGCTTTCACTCTAGTAAGGGAAGCAGACAAGCACACAGATGACCACCTTCCATGCACAGGGCATGTGGTACAGGCTGGGTGGTAAATGGGAAAAATGTGTAGACGCTGAAGTCCAGACTGCTTGGGTTCAAATACTGGCTCAGCCACTTGCAAGGTTCTGATCTTGCGAAAATATTACTTAAGCTTCCTGAGCCCCAGTTTTCTCGCCAGTAACTAAATCCCCAACATAGGGCTATTTTGAGGGATTTACAAGTTAATGTCCATAATGCCTTAGCATAGTTCTGGACACATAAGGACCTCCAAGGAACAGTAAGCGTCTGTCTACAAGGGGAAAAGCAGTCGGGCAGAGGGCCTAAAAGAAAGTAGGTCATCATAATAGGGTGGAGTACTGTGGAGTATTAACACTCTGGAAGCTATTCAACTTTGGCTGTGCGGAGTAACCTCACAAATCCGATTAACTCTCTCCACGGAGACCAACTAGTGACAACAAACAAAAGAGGAGGAAAAAAACTAAAGGGAAAATGAAACAATGACTTAAAAAGAGGCAGTGACATTATCGCCACCTGCCCTCTTCCCTTCTCCGGAGGCATCAGCAGCTGCTCCAAGGAGAACACTATCTGTGTCATACACAGCAATTACTTGGTTGATTTTCTGCAGGGAGTTGCTATTTTTCTGTTGACAAGGCACGTTGAGTTGATCATTTGGCATTACATCATATTCAATTTACTGTCTCATAACACTGTATTTGTTTTATATAAGGAGTTGTGTGCCAGAGGGCTCTGATGATGTTGAAAATGCATCATTTCAGTCACTCACCTCCACTGCTCATGGTTTTGCTGCCAGCTTTGTAAACTTGAATTAATTTGGCGACTTAGCACTCAAGAAGAAAAAAGTAGAAAATCTACTTTGGAACACAGGTAAAGCCAGCTGGAGGCTGAGGTATAAGGAAGAGAATTCGTTTTGTTGGACGTTGTGATGCCAACATTTTACCATTTGTGATGCCAACTTTTTTTTTAAATAATTTATAATTTTAAAGTAGACTTACAGAAAAGTTGTGACTCTAGTTCCGAAGGTTTCCACGGATCTAACACTCAGTTTCTCCTATTGTTAACATCTTATATTACTTATGGTACCTGTGAGGCAACCAATGAAACAAATTTAATGCATTATTATTAACTAAATTCCATACGCTATTCAAATTTACTTAGTTTTTACCTGATGTCCTTTTCTGTTCCACATTCTGAATATCCACATCCTATTCAGAATACCACATTACATTTAGTCATCATGTTTCCTTAGGTTCCTCTTGGCTCTGACAGTTTTTCAGATTTGCCTTGCTTTTAATGACCTTGGTGGTTTTGAGGAATACTGGTCAGTAACTTTGCAAATTGTCCCTAAATGTTTTTTTATAAAATTTTTCCTCATGGTTAGGTTGAAGGGGTTGGGAAAAAAGACCACAGAGGGAAAGCTCTATTTTCATCACCATTTCAAAGGTACTCACTATCAACAAGGCTCATCATTGTTGATGTCAACCCTCATTGCCTGGCTGAGATACTGTCTATCAGGTTTTTCCACTGTAACATTACTCTTTTTCTTCCCCCTTTCCATACTGTGTATTTTGGAAGGAAGTCACTTAAGACATCGGGTTTATGTGCCACCTCCTTGTTGGGAGAGTATCTACATAAATTATGTGGAGTTCTTCTGCACTTGAGATTTGTCTCTCCTCCCCCATTCTTTTATTTATTTAATCATTTATCGGTATGCATCCACAGATATTTACTTTATACTTTGGGTTATAATCCAATTCTACATCATTAATTTTGTTGCTCAAATAGCTCCAGCTTTGGCCTTGGGAACTCTTCCTGTTGTCTCTTGTGCCCCTTTTACATACTCATGGTGCCATGGTGGGTAATCTGTTTGTTTGTTTTAATACTTTTTACTTTCTGGCCACACAAGACACTCCCAGGCTAAACTTGCCCCCATCCTGGAGTCAGCCATTTCTCCAAGAAGCACTGGTTCCTTTTACCAGAGAATGTATGAGAAACTGAGATCTGGGTATTAGGTGAGCTCCTTGCTATTGGAGTGTCATTGCTTCTGATACCAGCTTATTTTACCACTGGTTCTTCCTCATAATTCCCGAGGGTCCCTGGGGACTCAGATTGCTCCAGGCCCTGCCCTGTAGTGGCTCATCCATTACAACTCTGCAACATCAGCTTATCAGAGGAAGCTGGGCTCCAGAATCCTCTTTCTCCTTCCCCCCATCCAAAGTTACCCACTTTTGTTCTATTCCTTCTCTGCTCTTGCCGTCAGCTTCCAAAGATAGTTATTTGAACCTTGCACAGAGTCTTCCTAGTGATTTTCAATAAATATTTGTTACACTGAATTGAATCTGATAATCTAATTCCCATTAAGTTGTCAAAAACCGATAATGGATTGAAGTGTCACTACTCACACGAGATAATTGAATTTTTAATAGAGAACTTTGGGAGACACAGCTATTCCCCAAGGAAATGACATCAAAATGCAGCAGATGCTTGGGAAGATGTATGCAAGCAGGTAAACCTCAATTTCGTGGGTGTTGGCCAGCATTTTGAAAAATTAAAAGAAAATGGAAAATATAATGCATCACACATAATTAGAATAAATACTGTTTTGTGAAGCTTTTGGGATGTGTGTATGTGTACACTGAGTCATGATGTACACTGCATCACAGTGTATAAATGACTATGTTTTGCTGCCATTTTATAAAAGGATATAGAGGAGATTAGAAATCTTATGGATTTCTATGCCAAATCCTAATTTGGCAAGGCAAATAACTTTGGTTCCATTTTGTTTTCATTCCTTTAGAAACATTTCACAATCCTTCATATGGTCAGTGGCATGCCATACTGGTAAGTTTGGCCATGCTGTGGTCTGTTTTATGGATATAAAAAGATAGGATCCATATGTAATAGGAGATTATATTCACAGGATCTTTTACTTTCTGGTTTCTTATCTTTACTGAGATTTATTCTCATCCATCTAGATAGCCAGATAAGAAACTAGATAATATAGTAGAGTGATGAAGCATGCTGGCTCTGGTTTCTTCATGATACAAGCTCTGCCATTTCTTAACTGTACTTCTTGAGACCAGTAACCTCAGTTGCCTTATATATGAAATGGGACTAATGGTGGTATTTACTTCCTTGGCTTAATGTGAAGAAACATTATTATGATGTGCATCCAGTAAACATTGTAAATAAGTCCGTGCTTTGCAAACTGTAGATTCCAACTCCTAAGAGCCTCATGAAATCAATTTAACAGACTGCCTGGGACATTAAATAATAAAACAGACTTACAGCATGACAGAGTACATGCAGGTAGTTAGAGTAAATTTGATTCCCAAAGCTTCTGTTCTTTCTTTCTTTCTGTGTGTGTGTGTACGTGGCACGCATCCACGTACACCTGTATGTTTGTGTCTATTGTACGGATGCTGGGTCATTAGGTAAAATACATTTCTTACTGATGGTCATAATCAGAAATACTTGAAAGGTCAGGCAGATCTTTCTTCTCCCAAAACTAAATTAACCCCCCCAATCCTTCAACTCTATAAGCTCAGTTGCTCATCTTTCAAACAATGTTCCTTTACCTCCCTTGTCCAGTTTAAATCTTTTATCACATCAAGAAACCCTGAGTTCTACCATTTATCAGAGCTATAATTTTACATTTGTTTGTGTGATTGTTTGATTAATAACTATGTCTCTCTTTTACACTGTAAGTTCACTGATAGTCATGACGATCATGGTCATTTTTTGCTCACTCCTATATTCCATGAACCTAACACAATGTCTGGCACATGGCAGACGCTCAATAATTATTAAATGAATGAATGAATGGATGAATGAATGTATCCTCCATTCCTCTAACACCCTCCATGTATAAAGCCATTAAGTCCTATGAATTCTTTCTACTTAATATCTCTCAGATTCATTCACTTCACTACAACATTTAGGGAACTTAATTCTTTTTTGCCTGAATTTCAGCAATATCCTTCTAACTGATTCCCTTATCTATGCCCTGCTGCTTTTCCTCCCACTCCTATCCAATTAATTTTCTCCCTAAGTGCTTTCTGACTAAAATAAAAATATAATCATACCACCTCTCAGGTTAGTATCTTTCAATGGCATCTAATTGACCTTAGGAAGAAGTTCAAGCCTCTTATCATGCAGGGGGTACCGGCATTCACAATCACAGATGCCATTGTGCAAAGTTTTAACTTTATTTTCTTATAACTCAGTTTGACTTTCTGATTCCAAACTATATATGCTTGATTTTAGTCACTTTCATGTAAACTCAGTCCAACTTAGTGATTTCTCAGTCATTTAAGACCTATACTTTAGTCACATAAAGGATTATAACCCTCTTATTTTTATTTTTTGCACTACTTCTCCTAGGGGTTGAGTCTAATCTTTGGGAGATTAAGTGAGGATGGTGGAGGTGACTTACATAATTATCACTCCATGTTTAAAGGAGAGAGCTTTTCCTTCTGTCTCAGTCTGCTTCAGATCTAATTCTGGATGTGTTCTCTTATTCTCAGTTGGACACAAACAATTCCATCAAAGACATTTGACTATCAGAGCCACACACAGTTTTGAGGAAGCACTGCTTTTCCCTTCTTTCGAATTCCCCAAACTTCAAGGCCTCGAGGGGGGATGCTATTCTGTAAGAGCCCCTTGTATTTCTCTGTACTTGCTAAACCCTCTAAAATATGATCCAACTGTAATTTCTCCCCAAGGCTTATAGACATTTTAGTGTCAGGTGCGAAAGGAAAAATTGAACTACGCCTACTTGCATCCTTTATTTCACCTTTGAAATTTGTAACTCATAAATTTGTCTTTGTTCATTTTATTCTTTCCATTTGAAAATGTCCCTCTGGAGTTATTGGTAATCCAAAGACTTCCATAGTAACCTGGATGGTTGGAGTTGGAAATGACTTAATTTTATCATGCACAATTCTAAGCATTTTCTTGTATTGTTTCATTTAATTTTTACAACAGACTTCTGAGGAAAGTAGACTTATTTTTCTTATTTTTACCAACGAGGAAACAAAAGTGCAAAAAAGCAGCAACCTGTTTAAGGCTGCACAGTATATGGTAAGCCAAAATCTAACCCAGGAACTCTTCCTCTGGAGTCTTTGTTATCAATCATTTCACTATTATTTTGCTACACTGCAAACACCTCATGCATCTCAAATCTTGCTACCAGATGCTCTGACTTTTGGGTGGAATGTTCTTTCTTCATTTTCCTTCTTATCATCTGAAATTCAATTCACCACATTATCTCCTCTGAAAGAAAGTTTTCTCCTTTATCACCTATCACTCTCCCCACTCCAGTCTGATTTTGAATGCTCCAGTGGATGGTTTAACTAATTCTTGTCTCCCACTAGACTATGAGCTTATTGAAACCAAGAAAAGAGCCTTATACTCTTGATATCTGTATTTCAATGCCTAATCTAGTGCCCGGCATACAAAAAGTGTTTAGAACAATTTGTTAAATAAATTGGTGATGAATGAAGAAGTTTGAAAGCTGAAGGTACTCTGTGGTACTAATGTAGAAACAACAGTAACTTTAAGAAATGGGAAACATGGCAGGTTAAAATGCTTGTTTATTAACAATATAAAATCTTACTTTTAGATTCACAGACACACCTGGGTAAAAAGACCCTGAGTAAAAATTAGCTCCTCTCAGGCTAATGAGCTTCATTGTCCTTCAATATCCATCTTTCCCCCTCTTCTTTGAAGGAAACATCTAAAATAGTATGTCAGATGTTTTCTCAAAGGTTTCTATCATTCATGGATTTGAAGTTACTGAAATACTAATAAAATAACATTCTTTCTACTACTTGCAAGGATTATCTATGCTCTTCCTGGAAATTAATCCTTAGAATCCCTAGGGGGCTGGGTTTTTTTTTTTTGTTTGGTTGTTGTTGTTGTTGTTGTTTTTTAATATTTTATTTATTTATTTTTGAGAGCGAGAGCACAAGCAAGGGGTGGGGCAGAGGGAGAAGCAGACAGCCTGACGTGGGACTCGATCCCAGGACTCCAGGATCATGACCTGAGCCCTAGGCAGATGCTTAACTGACTGAGCCACCCAGGTGTCCCTCTAAGGGGCTGGTTTTAAGCAATAACTATGGAAAGAGTCATGTGGGCAGCAGCTAGTGGGATGTGAAAAACTAAAGTGGCTATGTAACACTGAGTCATAATTAGTTACAGCACATCCAGGAGAATCAAAAAGACTTTCATAGTCCAAGACATCTGGAATCTTGGTCAATTCCCAACCACTCTTCGCACCAGAAATATCAGTATTGGGTGAGAAAAGCAGAAATGTGAGTCATGCCTACTACACAGAGCCAAACGGCTAATTTTCAAGGCCAAACGGCTAATTTTCAAGGCCACCCACAGCAAATACTCAAGCCTAAAAACTGCCAGAACTTGCTAGTAGCCCCTTCAGAAAAGACACATTTGTTCTATTCTCCATATTCCCTTGGACAAGTACCTATTAAAGGCCAGCAGTTGATTTATTAAGAAAAGATAAATCAGGAATTCAAATAAAATGTTCTCAGAATGTCAGAGACACAGAAGGCTGAACTAATGACTTGAAAATAATTGCCTGAGATTTGACCAAGAATCAACTGATTAGTATTCGACACCATCACTTTTGCATAAAGAAGGAAAATAAAACATGCCAAAAAGAATGGAAATTTTCTGGGAGTGAATAAAGGAATAGCATATTTGAGGAAATCTGCATAATATGCTGCATATTTAAGTGCAATTATCAAATGTTGATATAATATTCAGCTTGCTAATTGCATTTCTGAATTTAGTGTATGAAATACTGAAGGCAGTTAACAACCACAATAGTGGGGGATGGTTTCCAAGTGCAAATAGGTAATGGTGGAGAAATTTAGGTATGATGAATGCTATCAAATTTTTCAAGCAGGCATATATATCTCTAAGCAAATGCAAAAAATAATCATAGATTTGAAGATAACTTCCTCCCCTATTTTTACTGTAGCAATCTCTTCTTGTAAAACTTTGATTAACTTTTAAATAAAATTGTGTCTTCAAACATCATAATAACCAGTTTCTGAATAATCAACTGTTTATCTATGTAGGGGATTTAGCAAAACCATTTTTTTTAATAAAATTTTTACTTATTGTTACTCTTTGACTTTCAGTTCTTCATTTGTCTGGAGGTTGGGGGAAAATAAAAGCTTCAGGAGGCAATTTAGCTACACAATCCAGCCTCCTCAACATATCACTTAACTCTTGACTGTACACATCATCAAACTGTTCTCAAGATTTTAAGGACAAAGACCATGGTCTTTCTTCCCTGTGTCTCCAAAGGCACAACACAAGCGAAGGGTGCACTGGAAGCAGAAAATTAGTACTCAGTCAACTGACTTCACTAATATTCCACCCAGAACATGGCAAAATTGTGCCAGTTGCCTCATATGATACTTCTTTGCCTGCTTTTTTTTTTTTTTTTTTTTTTGGTCAGGGATTCTCCAATTCTAACTAATCTATCTTTAAGCCAGTTAAGAGTCAACACTATATATAATTATTTTTCCAATGATATTAACCAGCTTCCAAATATTTAATAAGCCTGTTTTCAAGATGCAGTACATAGCAAGAAGTAATGAGAATTGTTACATGTTATAATCTGGGTATTAATGACCATCTGGGAAAGCTGATAGCCCAAGGAAATATCCTATGGTGACTTTATGATTTCTATTATAGCTCATTTGTTTTATTTTAATTAGGTAAGAAAATAAAAGAAATCTCTTCCCCACTGTGGCTGTCTGAAGGAATAATAGTGCCCTGGGCAACAGGTATGGCCATTTTTAATGAATTGGCAACAGAAATAGGATTCAGTTTCTTGGAACTGATTAACCCTTGGGGAAGGGGGATCTTGAAAATACCATACAAATTGTCAGTGTCCAACCTTCTAATTCACATATATATGTATATGAAAACATATATATATGAATATATAAAATATATTTTACATACAAATATAGAAATGAAACAACCTATGTCTGATTAAAAACACTTGCAAAAGTATTTTTTAATGTGTTTTAAGATTTTCTGAAGAATCATCTGCAGAATATAGTGGATATTTCCAGAACAAAATAATGTGCTTTCTGACACAATGTTGTGAGTGCTCTTTGATTATCATATCCAAAATATTGCCTTTCCAAAAATAAACAAAGTTGGCTTTTACAATGATAACTAGATTCCATGTATCTAATAGTGAATGGTTATAAAAATGTGCAGATTTTCAATGTTGTTATTTGGTTGGTTAATTTAAAATAAATGAATATTGAAATTCCATGTGTCTTTAGAATTCTTATTATATATTATACATTATAATCAGAGATGGGACATTTCAAAGCATGAAATACCAAGCAAGGTCCTTTGCTCCATAAAACATCACATATAAATTAGAAATAAATAAATTGTTCACTAAAGGAAACAGAGAAATATTTTGCTTGCCTTTTGGGGCAGAGGGAGGTTATAAGAAAGATAAAATAGGACAAAGACAAGAGGAATGAAGAAAGGCACTAAATAGTATTTAGTACAAAAGATGGAAAAACTATGGAGATAATGAAAAGAAGGCACTAAATGTGGAAATAGGATAACAGTAGGATATTATTCCACAAATACATAAATAACAAAAATAATAAAATAGATTCAACTTCTTCAAAGGAAAGCTCCCTAATTTTTTGTTTTAAGGGATCATGAAAATGTGTGTTTAATTTTTTTTTTTTTTCCAGAGCTACTTAAATGAATACTTCATGGGCACTACCTCATTAATCTTTTATTACTTACTGTGCAAAATCTAATTACCTCTATTTTACATTTGGAGAAACATGTTTATGGTCTATTCTGATGTAGAGCATTGCTGTTGTTCAATAAACAAGAATTGGAACTAAAGATGAGACAACCTGGCTCCACTTACCAAAAGATGGACAGGACATAAATTTGGCTGGCAAAAACTGTGGAAAGAGCCAAGATGTCCATCGACAGATGAATGGATAAAGAAGATGTGGTATATATATACAATGGAATATTATGCAGCCATCAAAAGGAATGAGATCTTGCCATTTGCAACGACGTGGATGGAACTGGAGGGTATTATGTTGAGTGAAATAAGTCAAACAGAGAAAGACATGTATCATATGATCTCACTGATATGAGGAATTCTTAATTGCAAGAAACAAACTGAGGGTTGCTGGAGGGGGGGTGGGGTGGGAGGGATGGGGTGACTGGGTGATAGACACTGGGGAGGGTATGTGCTCTGGTAAGCACTGTGAATTGTGCAAGACTGTTGAATCTCAGATCTGTACCTCTGAAACAAATAATGCAATATATGTTAAGAAAAAAAAAAAGAAGAAGAAGAAGGTAGCAGGAGGGGAAGAATGAAGCGGGGGAAATCGGAAGGGTAGACGAACCATGAGAGACGATGGACTCTGAAAAACAAACTGAGGGTTCTAGAGGGGAGAGGGGTGGGAGGATGGGTTAGCCTGGTGATGGGTATTGAGGAGGGCACATTCTGCATGGAGCACTGGGTGTTATGCACAAACAATGAGTCATGGAACACTTCATCTAAAACTAATGATGTAATGTATGGGGATTAACATAAGAATAAAAAAAAAAATTTGGCGGGCAAAATGTAAAAGGAGACCCAATATCCTTTGTGTAATCTTTGTACATGTGAACTGAAGTGATAGATGATAAAAATGAGAAATGTATCTCTGCCCCTATATCTGAATATAAATAACTACGTGAAAACATATCAAGTTTTATATGTGTGGAAGGGATGTTACATTTTTTTTAATTAAAAAAAATCAGTTTGGGGGAGAGGAAAGATGGTGGAGGAGTAGGGCACCCTATTTCAACTGGTTCCCGGAATTCAGCTGGATATCTACCAGACCACTCTGAGCACCCACAAAACCAGCCTGAGATGTAAGAAGATCTGGATCTCTACAAGCAGAGTATCACAGGCGGTTGGTTTTGAGGTACGAAGCAGAGAGCCATGATTCTGCGGGCAGATATCGGAGGATAAACGGCAGCGGGAGGGTGCCTGGCCATGGGAATCCTACACCGCTGGTGAGTGACAGCCTCGCACGCTGGGGGCGGGGCACAGACTCGCAGGACTTTAGGGCAGCCCCCAGGGCGGAAACCCGGGGCGGCTGGCAGTTTCAGAAGCACAAAGGGCAGAGACGTGCCCCAACCTGGAGGCAGGACTGGGAGCGCTGCGGAGGGGCGCACAACCCAGGACGCTGCAGTTTACAGCAACATGGACAGAAACGGAGACGGTGTGGCCTGGAGAGCTCACTGAAGAACAGACTGAGGTCTCTCTGCTCTGAGGCAGAGGGTTGGAAACGGTCTCTTCTGCTCTGACTGGCAGAAAAGACACGGAAAGCCCCCAGGGAAAGGCGCCAGAGAACAAAAGCCCCAAAGACTGATTCCCACTGAGCCCATCCCCCGCCACAGGGGCGCAGGGCAACGCTGCCCAAACAGGGTTGCCTGAGTAACAGCACGGCAGGCCCCTCCCCCAGAAGACAGGCTGGGAAAACAAGAGGCCAGCAACCCTAAGGTCCCAAGAAAACAAGTGCATCTTGCTTGGGCTCTGGTCAATAATTTGGACTCTATACATTCTCTCAAACACCCATCAACAGAATGACTAGGAGGAGGAGCCCCCAAAATAGAAAAGACTCAGAAATTATGACTTATGCTGTGTATTTACAAATGGATGCAGATATAACCAAGATGTCGGAGATGGAATTCAGGCTAGCAATTGTGAAGACAATGGCTAGAATGGAGAAATCAATTAATGGCAACATAGAGTCTCTAAGGGCAGAAATGAAAGCTGAATTGGCAGAACTTAAAAATGCTATCAATGAGATCCAATCCAATCTAGATAATCTAACAGCTAGGGTAACTGAGGCAGAAGAACAAATAAGCGACCTGGAAGACAATATAATAGATAAAAAGGGAAAAGAGGAGGCCAGGGAAAAACAACTCAGAATCCAAGAAAATAGAATCAGAGAATTAAGTGACACCATGAAGCGTTCCAACGTCAGAATAATTGGAATCCCAGAGGGAGTGGAGAGAGAGAGAAGACTAGAAGATGTATTTGAGCAAATCGTAGCTGAGAACTTCCCTAATCTGGGGAATGAAACAAACATTCGAGTCCTAGAGGCAGAGAGGACCCCTCCTAAGATCAAGGAAAACAGGCCAACACCCTGGCATGTAATAGTAAAACTTGGAAATCTTAGAACCAAGGAAACCATCTTAAGGGCAGTTAGGGGGAAGAGATTCCTTACGTACAGAGGGAGGAACATCAGAATAACGTCAGACCTATCCACAGAGACCTGGCAAGCCAGAAAGGTGTGGCAAGACATATTCAGGATACTACATGAGAAGAACATACAGCCAAGAATACTTTATCCATCAAGGCTTTCATTTAGAATGGATGGAGAGATGCAGAGCTTCCACAATCGGCAAAAACTGAAAGAATATGTGACCACTAAGCCGGCCCTGCAAGAAATATTAAGGGGGGGTTCTATAAAAGGAGAAAGACCCCAAGAGTGATCTACAACAGAAATTTACAGGGGCAATCTATAAAAACAATGTCTTCACAGGCAACATGATGACAATTAATTCATATCTTTCAATAATCACTCTCAACGTGAATGGCCTAAACGCTCCCATAAAACGGCACAGGGTTGCAGATTGCATAAAAAGACAGGACCCATCCATGTGCTGTCTACAAGAGACTCACTTTGAACCTAAAGAGACATCCAGACTGAAAGTGAAGGGATGGAGATCCATCTTCCATGCCAGCGGACCTCAAAAGAAAGCTGGGGTAGCAATCCTTATATCAGACAAATTAGATTTTAAACTAAAGTCTGTAATAAGAGACACAGAAGGACACTATATCATTCTTAAAGGGTCTATCCAACAAGAAGATCTAACAATTGTAAATATCTATGCCCCCAACATGGGAGCAGCCATCTAAATAAGCCAACTGTTAACCAAAATAAAGAGTCATATTGATAACAATATGTTAATTGTAGGAGACCTCAATACTCCACTCTCAGCAATGGACAGATCATCTAAGCAGAAAATCAACAAGGAAACAAGAGCTTTGAATGATACATTGGACCAGATGGACCTCATAGATATTTACAGAATATTCCACCCTAAAACAACAGAAAACTCATTCTTCTCGAGTGCACATGGAACTTTCTCCAGAGTAGACCATATACTGGGTCACAAATCAGGTCTCAACTGATACCAAAAGACTGAGATTATTCCCTGCATATTCTCAGACCACAATGCTCTAAAACTGGAACTCAATCACAAGAAAAAATTTGGCAGAAATTCAAACACTTGGAAGCTAAAGACCACTCTGCTCAAGAATGTTTGGGTCAACCAAGAAATCAAAGAAGAACTTAAACAATTCATGGAAATCAATGAGAACAAAAACACATCGGTCCAAAACCTATGGGATACTGCAAAGGCGGTCCTAAGGGGGAAACACATAGCCATCCAAGCCTCACTCAAAAAAATAGAAAAATCCCGAATTCACCAACTAACTCCACACCTTAAAGAACTAGAGAAAAAGCAACAAATGACGCCTAAGCCACACATTGGAAGAGAAATAATTAAAAATAAAGCAGAGATCAATGAATTAAAAACCAGAAACACAGTAGATCAGATCAGTGAAACTAGAAGTTGGTTCTTTGAAAGAATTAATAAGATTGATAAACCACTGGCCAGACTTATCCAAAAGAAAAGAGAAAGCACCCAAATTAATAAAATTATGAATGAAAGGGGAGAGATCACGACTAACACCAAGGAAATAGAAACAATTATTAGAAATTATTATCAACAACTATATGCCAATAAACTGAGCAATCTGGATGAAATGGAGGCCTTCCTGGAAACCTATAAGCTGCCAAGACTGAAACAGGAAGAAATTGACAACCTGAAGGCCAATAACCAGCAACGAGATTGAAGCAGTGATCAAAAACCTCACAAAAAACTAGAGTCCAGGGCCGATGGATTCCCTGGGGAATTCTACCAAACATTCAAAGAAGAAATAATACCTATTCTACTGAAGCTGTTTCAAAAAAATAGGAACAGAAGGAAAACTTCCAGACTCATTCTATGAGGCCAGTATTACCTTAATCCCCAAACCAGGCAAAGAGCCCATCAAAAAGGAGAATTTCAGACCAATATCCCTGATGAATATGGATTCCAAAATCCTCAACAAAATCCTAGCTAATAGGATCCAACAATACATTAAAAGGATCATCCACCATGACCAAGTGGGATTTATCCCCGGGATGCAAGGGTGGTTCAACATTCACAAATCAATCAATGTGATAGAACACATTAATAAGAGGAGGGAGAAGAACCATATGGTCCTCTCAATTGATGCAGAAAAAGCATTTGACAAAATACAACATCCTTTCCTGATTAAAACTCTTCAGAGTATAGGGATAGAGGGAACATTCCTCAAGTTCATAAAATCCATCTATGAAAAACCCACAGCAAATATCATCCTCAATGAGGAAAAGCTGAGAGCCTTTCCCTTAAGATCAGGAACATGTCAAGGATGCCCACTCTCACCACTATTGTTCAATATAGTACTAGAAGTCCTAGCAACAGCAATCAGACAACAAAAAGAAATAAAACGTATTCAAATTGGCAAAGAAGAAGTCAAACTCTCCCTTTTCCCAGACGACATGATACTTTATGTGGAAAACCCAAAAGACTCCACCCCCAAATTACTAGAACTCATACAGCAATTCAGTAATGTGGCAGGATACAAAATCAATGCACATAAATCAGTTGCTTTCTTATACACTAACAAAGCCACTGTAAAAAGAGAAATTAGAGAAACAATTCCATTTACAATAGCACCAAAAACCATAAGATACCTCGGAATAAACCTAACCAAAGAGTTTGTAAAAGACCTATACTCTAGGAACTACAGAACACTCATGAAAGAAACTGAAGAAGACACAAAAAGATGGAAAAACATTCCATGCTCATGGATCGGAAGAATAAACATTGTTAAAATGTCTATGCTACCCAGAGCAATCTATACCTTCAATGCCATCCCGATCAAAATTCCAATGACATTTTTCAAAGTGCTGAAACAAACAATCTTAAAATTTGTATGGAATCAGAAGAGACCCCGAATCACCAAGGAAATGTTAAAAAAGAAAAACAAAGCTGGGGGCATCACGTTGCCTGATTTCAAGCTATATTACAAAGCTGTGATCACCAAGACAGCATGGTACTGGCACAAAAACAGACATACCAACCAATGGAACAGAATAGAGAACCCAGATATGAACCCTTAACTCTATGGTCAAATAATCTTTGACAAAGCAGGAAAAAACATGCAATGGAAAAAAGACAGTCTCTTCAATAAATGGTGCTGGGAAAATTGGACAGCCACATGCAGAAGAATGAAACTCGACCATTCTCTAACACCATTCACAAAGATAAACTCAAAGTGGATGAAAGATCTCAATGTTAAGACAGGAATCCATCAAAATCCTAGAGGAGAACATAGGCAGTAACCTCTTTGACATCGCCCACAGCAAATTCTTTCAAGATACATCTCCAAAAGCTAGTGAAACTAAAGCAAAAATGAACTTTGGGACATCACCAAGATAAAAAGCTTCTGCACAGCAAAGGAAACAGTCAACAAAACAAAGAGGCAAACCAAAGAATGGGAGAAGATATTTGCAAATGACACTGCAGATAAAGGGCTGGTATCCAAGATTTATAAAGAACTTCTCAAACTCAACACGCACAAAACAAATAATCAAGTCAAAAAGTGGGCCGAAGATATGAAAAGACACTTCTCTGAAGAAGACATACAAATGGCTAACAGACACATGAAAAAATATTCATCATCATTAGCCATCAGGGAAATCCAAATCAAAACCACATTGAGATACCACCTTACACCAGTTAGAATGGCACAAATGGACAGGGAAAGAAACAACAAATGTTGGAGAGGTTGTAGAGAAAGGGGAACCCTCTTACACTGTTGGTGGGAATGCAAGTTGGTACAGCCACTTTGGAAAACAGTGTGGAGATTCCTCAAAAAGTTAAAAATAGAGCTACCCTATGACCCAGCAATTGCACTCCTGGGTATTTACCCCAAAGACACAGATGCAGTGAAAAGAAGGGCCATATGCACCCCAATGTTCATAACAGCAATGTCCGCAATAGCCAAACTGTGGAAAGAGCCGAGATGCCCTTCAAAAGATGAATGGATAAAGAAGATGTGGTCCATATAGACGAAGGAATATTACTCAGCCATCAGAAAGGATGAATACCCAACTTTTACATCAACATGGATGAGACTGGAGGAGATTATGCTAAGTGAAATAAGTGAAGCAGAGAAAGTCAATTATCATATGGTTTCATTTATTTATGGAACATAAGGAATAGCTTGGAGGACACTAGGAGAAGGAAGGGAAAAAGGAGTGGGGGGAATTGGAGGGAGAGATGAGCCATGAGAGACTATGGACTCTGAGAGACAAACAGGGTTTTAGAGGGGAGGGGGGAGGGGGGATTGGTTAGCCCGGTGATGGGTATTAAGGAGGGCACGTACTGCATGGAGTACTGGGTGTTATATGAAAACAATGGATTGTGGATCACCACATCAAAAACTAATGATGTATTGTATGGTGACTAACATAACATAATAAAATTTAAAAAATAAATAAATAAAATAAAAATAAAAAACATCAGTTTTACAAAACAACTGGTATACCACAAAGAAAATCAGCAGAAATGACTTAGAACTGTGTGTAAGTGAGAAATTTAATACTTGCTAAGTGATGACTTAAGTTTGGGAACCTCCACGCACATTTTATTTTTGTTCCCATTGATCAAAACATTTTTGAACATCGTATTTAGAATATATTTTGAGCGAGTGTCACATTCTTACAGCTGTCCTTTGGAACATTAAATGCATTCATATTAGATAATTATTATTTGGGGGAACTACCAAAAGTTACTTAACGTCAATTCCAGAACCTTGCCACAGCAAACGTGCCACAGAAAAAGCATGTGTTCTAGAAAGATACAGAAAACTTGTTACATGACACACTAAAAAGGGAAAGTATGAAGCTACACATCTATAAATTCAAAATACATATAAGCACAGTTATTCATTGACACATTGCTTGTAATTACAAAATACTGGAAACAATCTAAATGTTCATCCATTGAAAAGTGGTTAATTAAACAATAAACACAATGTAAATGTCGCTATAAAATGAATGAGGAAGATCTCTATTAAGTTATATGGAATATTTCCAGGGTACACTGCTAAATGAAGAAATAACAGTACAAAAGAGACTCTATCATATATCCCCTATCATAAAAGACAGAAAAGAATATAAAAATACATACATTTATCTGTACATTTATGAAAAAAAAATGAAAGAACAATAGAGAAGACTGCCAGAAATGAATGAACTTTTACCTCCAGGGGATGAGTGAGAATGGGATAGAAAGAATAAGGAATGAGGACACAGTAGAAGGGAAACTTCTCTGAATGTATCTTCGAGGTATGACTTTTAAAATTGAGTTAATATTTCACATTCTCAAAAAATAAATTAAAAATTTAAATCAACAGGTCATGTGGGATAGTTGGAAATGGACAAGAAACCGTAAAAAACAAAAACAAAAAAACCTTTTTCTTATTACGCATGAATTACATAACTGCATTGAAGGGAACAAAGAAAAAAAAAAAAACTAACCAAACTTTGTACAAAAGTGTTTTAACTACATAATCTAAGAAAGTTAAAACTGTATACAACCATTGCACTCAAGTTAGTAAACTTGTTTTTCATAGATATAGGTTACCAATTCTGAAACTATGTATATTCTATAGCAAATAAGTGAATATATTCTGGATGAGAGCCAGATTTCTTACT
Source organism: Mirounga leonina (assembly GCF_011800145.1). NCBI lineage: Eukaryota > Metazoa > Chordata > Mammalia > Carnivora > Phocidae > Mirounga > Mirounga leonina. Next base: position 87,717,890 of record NW_023270377.1, on the reverse strand, counting down.
GTTATATAAAAGTGTTATAAATAAGGAAAGGGGAAAGGTCAGAATCAATTTTGAGGTGTTGAATTGGAACTGAAGATATCAGGATGAAATAATTAATTTTTAATATAGATATTTGATGATAAATGAAACAGAAGTCAACTTGAGGGAGCTTTTAATATTCAACTTCAGGACAATTTCAGCAACATAATAGATAATCATGTTAATGAATTATGTGACGGCTAATTTTATGTGTCAACTTGACTGGCCACGGGGTACCAAGACTGAACATTTTTCGGAGTATGTAAGTAAAAGTATTTCTGGATGAGATTAGCATCTAAATTAGTGGATTAAATAAAGCAGGCTGCCCTCTCTAATGTAGGTGGGCATCATCTAATCCATTGAGAGACCAAATAGAGCAAAAGTTGGAGGAAGGAGAGATTTGTCCCCTTTGCTTCCTGACTGCCCGCTTGAGCACGACATTCATGTCACCTCCATCCCACAAACAGAATTTATACCATCAGTTCTCCTGGTTCCCAGGCCTTCAGACTTGGTCTGGAACTTACAGGACTAGCTTTCCTGGGACTCCAATTTGCAGATGCCAGACTGTGGGACTTCTCAGTCTCCATAATCACAAGAGCCAATTCCTCATAACAAATCTCCATATATCTATCTATCTATCCATCTGTCTATCCAACTAGTTCAGTTTATCCACAGAACCCTGACTAATATAGATTATAACTTATACTCTGAACAAAATTTATAACCAAATAAATATCCATGAGTCAAGACAGATAAACAAATAAATAAATGTGGAAAAAGAGAAAGTTCTACAAAGATACATATAAAGAGAAAAAATTACACTTCTAGTGGAGAAAGCTGGCAGTTACTACCTTAACTAGGTGATCATAGCTCATATTGCCAGCAGTAATAAATATCTACATCATATACCTTCTGATATGATGCACTGAGAAAGTTACAACATCATTTCTGGGGTATTCCTGCCAAAAATTCCTAAACTGAATTTAATCATAAGAAAACATGTCAAACCCAATTTGAGGGACATTGTACAAAACAACTGGCCATTACTCATGAAAGATAAAGAAAGACCTGAAAACCTATTCCAGATTAAAGGAGACTAAAGTGATATAACAACTGTGTGATCCTAGATCAGAACCTGGTCCAGAAAACAAAGGGATTAATGGGACAATGAATAATATGTAAACAATGTCTATAGATTAGCTACTGGTATTGTATGAGGAATTTCTGGGTTTGATAACCGGCCATGGTTATGTAAGATGCTGGCATTTGGGAAAATTGACTGAAATTTAGAAGGACATTGTTAGTACTATCTTTGTAACATTCCAAGCCTGAAATTATTTCAAAATTCTCTTTAAGTACTAATATTAAAAAACACACACACATACACACAATGGGACAACTAATTGTAAGACATGAAGACAGACTAACAGTTTTGAACCTCCAGATCTCAATGCATAATCAAGTGATACCAAGGTAGCATAATAGCAGCAGACTAAGCAACTTGGGGTCCAATCATCACAGAAGGAAAAATTCTGATCACACCATGTTTGAATGTAAGAAAAAGTTTCAAACAGCAGACACTGTAGCTTTACATTTTAAAAGACCATTTTTTCAACTCAGGATTGGATACAAGTGTGTGACATATTTGTTTTTGTCTCAAGACGCTTATAAAACTTGACATCACTTAAAAGCAAAGGATAATGATATGTCAGTGCCAAAACTATCCACACTACATAATGTAACAGCCTGCACTGAGACAGAAGACCTTAGAATTTTTTCTTAGATATTTACTACATAACAAGTTGTAAATATTTAGCACACATACTCATGTCCATTGTTGGCAACTATTGGACAAGGCAGAATAAGATAAATTGGCCCCCAGAGCTGAAACAAGTCATAGTTTGAAGCAAACATTCCAGATCTACATAAATGTCTGTGAAGCTAGAGGGGAAATAAGGGAACATATGGAGAACACATAAATTCTAGAGGTCTACATAGCTAACTTCGGAAGTACAAGACAAAATGAAACAAGTTAATACAGAGAAGCCAGAAGGCAATCAATGTCCCCATCTGGAAGATGAGCAAGACAGGAACAAACAAGTAAATGTTCATCATGATCTAGATGGACAAGTTGCAAAGGGAATGAGTATACTCCTCAGGCCATATTCCTTTGGAGTACAGGAACATAATAATTACTCAATAAATACAAATTATTCCTATTATACTAACATGAGCTTTCCTTTCTTTTTGTATCTTGTTTCATAATTCTATTTTAGGAATGTTTTATGATGAGCATTACATATACGTTCTTATATGTAATTTATAAATGAATATGTATGGATGGAAGTTACCTAAAAATTCTGTACTGGTGGGATAGAGGGTTGCTGTTCAACAAGTATAAAGGTTCAGTTATGTAAGATGAATAAGTCCTAGAGATCGAATGTACAACACCGTGCCTATACTTAACAATAGTGTATTGTGCACTTAAAAAATTGTAAAGAGGGTAGATCTCAAGCATTCTTATCAGAATATAAATAAATAAATAAATAAATAAATAAATAAATAAATAAATAAAGAGAATGTGATTTTAAAATTGTTGGTGATGTCAGAAATTCTGTGTTTCTTGCTCCATTCTCTCTCTCTTTTTTTTTTTTTAATGATTTCAGTTATTTATTTGAGAGAGAGAGTATGAGCGGGGGGGGGGGGGTAGAGGGACAAGCAGACTCCCCACTGAGCATGGAGCCTGATGTAGGGCTTGACATAGGGCTTGACCTGGGGCTTGACCCGGGGCTTGATCTCAGAACGCTGATATCAGCACCTAAGCCAAAGTCAGACACTTAACTGACTGAGCCACCCATGAGTTCCACCTGTTCTGTTCTTATTTGACACACTATATATATTAATGTTTGCACTTGGATATATGTAAATTATGTTTTGCTTACAAAAAGAGAAAGTACTTACAATCATTTGGGTTAGAAATTCTCCAAATTAAATACAGGTCAAATCAGATATATGGTCATCTTGCACATCAGTGACTGCCAAGAATGTGTCTGACCCAGCTGGCTTCTTGGATCTACATTTCTCTCTTACCTAGCCATACAAAGCTATGTATGCTATTTAAGAATTAGAACAACAACAACCAAAAAAACACCAGTGAACTGATCTATTATCTCTGGCCTTTGGCCTAGCATCATATTTCCTACTGGCTTAGAGCAGGACTGAGCCCACAGGTGACAATCCTGGCAAGAAAGTAGGTCACTGAATTAGTGCTAAATCTTTTTCCTTCATGAGATGAAGCTGAGAAACTCTAGTTGACCACAGAAATATTAATCAGAAAATATTTATCTTTCTGGTTGCAGAAGTTACAGGAAATATGTCCACACACAGCCTCCATGTAGATGAAAATGCATTCCAACATAGCATCCTAGATAGCTATGTGTGAAGAATAGCTTCTTCTTAAGATCGTTTAAGTTCAGCAACCTCTATGTCTGCAACATTAATCTCTTGCTATGCGGCCATCTCTGCTGAACAGAAATCCATGCAATACAAGAAGATACCCTTAAACGTCAATGAGATTTAGCATTCAAAGATAGCATCTTTCACCTTTGCTTTTGACCCACTTATTCACTGTAAATGGCTTACAAGATCATACTTGAACAGTTTCTTGTAATTACCTGTTAAGAAGAGAAATCATGGGCAACAGGGTAAGAAGTCCACTGAAGAATAAGAGGCAGCCTTGAGCAGGGCAGGGGAAATGCCCTGCCCTATCAGTGAGGACAGTTAAAACTGGCCCAGGGGTGGCCTTCTGTGTTAGCCTAGGAACCACAGAGCTTACAAAGGGAGGAAAGAAAACTCAGAAAGCTGCTCTGTGGGCAGGCAGACAGTGCCAGGAGTATGCTGTCTCCTCAAATCACTTAGTCCAGTAAACATCTTCCCTTGAAAAACTTACTTTTCAAAAAAGTAATTGGTCACATTACTGGCTGAAAATACTTACTCTTTTTTCTGTCTTTATGCAGTTCTAAGCCAGTAAGAATCCATAAACACAACATTTTAATATCTATCAAAAAGGAAAAATACAGATAGAAAACTCAGCAAGTTTTGATGCTACAAAAGGGGATCTAGAGCAGATACCACTGACAGAGCTGAGGAGGTCACATGAGTGCAAAAGCCCCAGAGGATCCCACCTGCACCCTGTCAGCGTTCCTTGTCCATATTTTGATAAACCCTTGAAAAAGATCCTAACCCTTAAAGAGTCCTCGCTACTTTATCCTGCCCCTTAAGTTTTGTGTTTTATTGTCTTGGAAAGAATAATATTTTATAGCTCGTGGATGCCCAAATGACGTTTCTTCAGTTTTTTGGTTGAAGTCACACGACGAAATATCTTTCTGACCTCACGGCTACACTACCCTCACATTTTGCCTCCTGTAGCCACTTCTGTCTTGCCCATTGTGATGGTTAATTTTATGTGTCAACTTGACTAGGCCACAGAGTGCCCAGATATCTGACCAAATAATATTCTGGATGTTTTTGTGAGGGTGTTTTTGAATGAGTTTAACATTTAAATTGATAATCTGAGTAAGGCAGATTGCTCTCTTTAATGTGAGTGGACTTCGTATACTCAATTGAAGACCTAAGTAGAATAAAAAGGTTGAGCTTCCTCTGAATAAGAAGGTATTCCACCTGCCTGCCTGTCTTGGACTATGAACTAAAACATCAGCTCTTCCTGAATCTCAAGCCTGTCAGCCCATGGACTGGAACTACACCACTGGCTCTCCTAGGTGTCCAGCTTGTCCACCACAGATCTTGGAAACTGTCAGCCTCCATAATCACATGAGATAATTCCTTACAATAAATCTATATGTATATATGATATAATGATAGAGTCATATGTATATAGGATCTACATACAGATGCATTATATATAATAACCTATAGAAAGAGAAATATACATATATATCCTATTGGTTCTGTTTCTCTGGAGAATCCTAACATGCCCACCATATCTACTCAAACATATATCTATCTCCTCTCAAAGATGCAAAACACATTCTATGATACATAATAATTCTTTCTTTCTTTTCTTTTTTATCTTTCTTTTCTCTTTGAGAGAATCGTCCTGCTACAAAAAATGACTAAACATTAACATCTGCTACCACTCCCAGTCCCAGATAATTTAAGTGTTTAAATTATGCTTTACTTCAAAGAAAGGAAAGAAGGAAAGAGAAAGAAGAAAGAAGGGAAGGAAAGGGAAGGGAAGGGAAAGAAAGAAAAAGAAGAAAGAAAGAAAGAAAGAAAGAAAGAAAGAAAGAAAGAAAGAAAGAAAGAAAGAAAGAAAGAAAGAAAGAAAGAAGAAAAAAGAAAAAAGAAAAGGAAGTTTGAGCATTCAAATGAATTGATTTCAGCCTACCTACTACTTGGGACAGTCTAAACGATTCCTTCCAGTAACATGACTAAGAAAGAGTTAACAATAAGTAAATTGATGTTTTCAATAAGTGCAGCAGATCTAATATATTTCTGAGTAGAGTCCTAAATTTCTAGGAACCCTGTCAAATACTGTGTGTCACACATTAACAAGATTTTACTTATTCATATCTATGAAAATCAGGATCATCAGGAAAACCCTTACAGGATTACAAATGGAAAAAAAGAAAGAGAGAGAGAAAGGGAGAGAGAAGGAGGGAGGGAGGGAGAGAGGGAGAGAGGGAAGGAGGGAGGGAGGGAGGAAGGAAGGAAGAAGGAAGGAAGGAAGGAAGGAAGGAAGGAAGGAAGGAAGGAAGGAAGGAAGGAAGGAAGGAAGGAAGGAAGGAAGGA
>NW_023270377.1:87691464-87712051 GCF_011800145.1 Mirounga leonina | reverse complement strand
GGAAGGAAGGAAGGAAGGAAGGAAGGAAGGAAGGAAGGAAGGAAGGATGGATGAGGGAAGGATGCAGAAAGACAAACTCAAAGTAATATTTAAAAGGCCTAATCTGTTTGATTAGTGGCAAAGAACACAAATATTTTTCTTATTACACCCTCACACAATAGCTCTGGCCACTACTCCTCCCTCTTTCTTCTAAGCAGCCCTTCTGGACACAGCTCTTGTCTGTAACTCAGTCTTCCTGAGGGGCCACAGTCTTACCTGTCTGCACACCACCCACTTCTCAAGGAAGGTCAGAAAAACTCTATATACACTGTAGTCTAATTAGAAATCCCAATTGTCTGGGACGCCTGGGTGGCTCAGCCAGTTGGGCATCTGCCTTTGGCTTAAGTCATGATTCTAAGGTCCTGGGATTGAGTCCCTTATCAGGATCCTTGCTCAGCGGGGAGCCCGCTTCTCCCTCTGCCACTCCCCCTGCTTGTTCTCACCCCACCGCCCCCGTCAAATAAATAAAATATTTTTAAAATTAATTAATTAATTAATTTTTAAAAAAAGAAATCCCAATTGTCACCATCAATAAGTGGTAGTCACAGATTACTAGCAAATTTCAGTATTGCTCTAATCACTATCTGGCTGGGAGAAACTTTCAGTGTTATGATCTCACTAAGAGTGCAGCCCAAAATAGAAAATATTAAAACAGTAGTTGAAATTGAAGAAAGGACATATCTTTGCACATTGATCCTTCCTCATATTTTTATTATTTTTATTCATATGGTAGACATGTCTCTCTCCCCTACTTATTACTAAACTTTTTAAAGCAGACATGTGACTTTTATTCTTCTTTATCACCAACCCACTACATAACACACATATGCAGAAAAATGTTACTCATTTGGAAAAAAAAAATCATTTAAATTCAAATGTTGAAGTTTAATTTGATTGCTTTCCTGATATTCAAACTTACAAACTTTCTTTCAGGTTCCATCATATTCTTTGCTCTTAGAAAGATCCAGACGACTTTTGGGCAGAAAAGCATCAGCCTATCTTTATGATGCTTTATTTCACTTTCTCAGACTAGAAATGTAGTTTTGCCAGTTCCCACTGCCTGGGAGCCTAGATCTCCTATGATGTGGTTTTTGCTCCTACCGTTTCTAGGAAGTCAATCCTTCCTTCCAAACCAGGCATTCCCCCTAATATGACAGCATTCCTTTAGCCTTAAAACACAAATCTCATCCAGAATTTCACATACCATCATCTTGAAATAAATAACAGTTCATCATCTGACTAGACATATTTCCAGTTAGACAGCCCAAAAATACATAACTTTAAAGAGTAAGGAGAGTTAGGGAGGAAGTTTCAACTTAGATACATTATCTTACTCAATTTCTCGTGAGTTGGAAGTATTTTAAATGTGCTTCTCTTAGCATATCACTCTATCATCTCCAATTATAAGTGATCAAATGATGGTGATTTATCTGCTGCTGCTAATCTTTTAATCCACCCTTCATTTGTTTTTTTATGATTTTTTCCTATATTTTGAGTAACAAATACTCTTGCATAAAGTTCATAGTAACATCAGAAAAAACAAAGGTTATAAGACATATATTACACCTCAGTAAGATGTTTGCATTGTTAAGTACATATTCCAAGTCCAGAATATCTACTATCTTATCCTAGCCTCACCAGTCATTCTGGTTAAAATTTCAGACACACAGCTCTGTCAGCCTCCACAGTCAAAACAGAAGTACCCATATTTAAAATTCAGTAACTTTCTGGCAACCAATATGAACAGATTGCTAATTTTTTCACCCCCAACGAATCTGCATCATTCATATGGTATGTTAAAAAGTATCGTTTTCAAAGTCATTTATTTTCTGTTCTCATTTGCTAATGTTAATAGATACAATGTTATTTATTTTATGAATTGCCTTCCAATAGAGAACAGATTTCTCACATTTGTACATTAAATAGCAGTAACCAAACGCATTTCATACTGTGATACTAGACTTCAATGATTATCTGCTTTGTCCCATCAACACAGCCTGTCCCATATCAATCCCAAACTCACTTCACTTGGTCATGAATGGTTTCTTCTTCTCCAACACTATGTTTTAACCTGAGACCTGGTGGCCTCAATTAAATTTTTCCAAAGCCACCATTTTTTTTTTCTTACTTCCCAAGGATAGGAAATAAGATTGTGAAACTAGAATTGCTCCAAGTCCTTGTAATTTCTTACTCAACAACCACTTTGAGTAAACCACTTAGTCTCTTTGATCCTGAGTAGGCACACATGGATTATGTATGATGACTACATCTACCTTATGAATTTATTGTAGATGCTAAAAAGTATATATACATATATATATATATATATATATATATATATATGAAAGTCAATAATACAATGTTAAGTGACTTATATGTGCTATTCAAGGAGATTTAAAAAGTATTATATGAGTAAGCCACCTAACTAGAGATATCCTCATGACTTTATCTTGGAACACAATCAGAACCTGAGAACATATCTTCTGCCTATGGCCAGCAGTAAAAGAAAAGAATATCAGCAATATGACTAAAGGAGATTTCCCTTGCTTTTATCCCCCCTTCAAGAACAATGTGGCACCCAAACATGAACAAAGTGCCTTTGTGGGAGCTGTGGGATCAAGCACAAAGAGACCTCCAAGGAGTCCTGCTGACCCTTACATTGGATAATAGGCATACAGACCTCAGTCATGGCTGTGGACCCTGCAATGGCCTGTGTACTGGCTCTACCTTCTGTTACTTGTGGTCTGGGAGCCCCTGGAGAACATAGTCTTAACAATCACCCATTGACAAGTGAGCCTTTACAGAAGTCTAGGGTAGATTATATATCACAAAGTAAGTTATTTAAGAAGACAGAAATCATACCAAGTATCTTTTTTGACCATAATATGATGAAACTAGAAATCAATAATAGGAAGAAAACTGGAAAATTCTCAAATATGTAGGGACTAAACAACATGCTACTGAACAACCAATGGGACTCAGGAAAAAATTAAAAGACAAATCAAAAAAATATCTTGAGACAAATGAAAATGGAAACACAACATATCAAAAATTAGGGAATGCAGCAAAAGCATACCTAACAGAAAATGTTATAGCAATAAACACCCACATTAAGAGAAAAGAAAGAGGTCAAATAACCACTTAACTTTATACCTCAAGGAACTAAAGAAAGATGAATAACTAAGCCCAAAGTTAGCAGAAGGAATAAAATAGCAAAGATAAGGGCAGAAATCAATGAAAAAGACCAGAAAAACAATAGAAAAGATCAATGAAACTAATAACTAGTTTTTTGAAAAGAAAAACAAAATTGACAAACCTTTAGGTAGATTAACTAAAAAAAACTCAAAAATATCAGAAATGAAAGAGACATTGCAACTAAAATCACAGAAACATAAAGGATCATAAAGGACTATTATGACCAACTCTACAACAACAAATTAAACAACCTAGAGGAATGGGATACATTCCTAGAAACATACAACCTACCAAAACTGAATCATGAAGAAATAAAAAATATAAACAGACCAATAATGAGTAAGGAGATTGAATTAGTAATCAAATATCTCCCAACAAAAAAAGCTTAGGACTTGATAGTTTCCCAGACAAACTCTACCACTCATTTAAGGAAGAATTAACACTATCTTTCTCAAACACTTCCAAAAAAATTGATGTGGAGGAAACACTTCCAAATTTGTTTTATGATGCCAATATTACCCTGATATCAAAGCCAGAAAAAGACACTAAAAGAAAAAAAGAAAAAAAAAAAACAAACCCTAATGATAAATATCCCTTATGGATATAGATGCAAAAGTTCTCCACAAAATATTAGCAAAGCCAGGACACCTCGGTGGCTCAGTCAGTTAAGCTTCTGCCATCAGCTCAGGTCATGATCCCAGGGTCCTGGGATCGAGTCCCACATTAGACTCCTTGCTAAGTAGGGAGCCTGCTTCTCCCTCTGCCTACTGCTCCCCCCACTGTGCTCTCTCTTTCTCTCTGACAAATAAATAAATAAAATCTTTAAAAAATATATTAGCAAACCCAATTCAACAGCACATTAAAAAGTTGTACACCATGAGCCAGTGGGATCTATCTCTGGGATGCAAAGATGGTTCAACATACATAAATAAATAAATGGGATACACCATATTAGTGGAATAAAAATTCATACGATCTCAACAGATGCAGAAAAAGCACTTGACAAACTTGAAAAGGAAGAAGTACAAATGTCTTTGCAAATGATTTGATTTTACATATAAAAATTCTTAAAGACTCCACCAAAAACTGCTAGAACCAATCAACAAGTTCAGGAAAGTTGCAGGATACAAAATTAACATACAGATAATCTGTTGTGTTTCTATATACTAACAATGAGATATCCGAAAAAGAAATAAAGAAAACAACCCCATTTACAATAGCATCAAAAAGAATAAAATACTTAGGAATAAATTTAATCAAGGAGGTGAAAGATCTGAAAACTGTAAGACATTGATAAAAGAAATTGAAAAAGACATAAGGAAATGGAAAGATACTCTGTGCCCACAGTGCTTAACCAGAATCTACTACCATTTTTTATTTTATTTTATTTTTTATTTTTTTTACCACCCCCAGTGTTAGCAACAGTGATTCTCTGAGAAGGTGCTTTTGTATTTTTATTTAGATCTGCCTCATGCAGAATGGGTTTGGGAGTATATCTAGAAAAGATAGTTCCCGAAGTGTCAATTCTATGATTTCTTCCACTTCTGTAATTTAAAAGAAATGTTTTAAATACCTGAGTAACTTGAAAATCTATTAACAGCATGAAGGAGAGAAATGAGCTCCTTGGCTCTAAAAATGGAGCAAAGGCTAAAAATGGAGGTTCTATTATAGTCTCATGGCTGCTGAAGCTGTTATTACTACAGAAGTGTGTCTGTACATTTTTAAGGGGAAAATTATCACAATGATTTATTTGATGAGGAGTAACCACTAAGCTCATCATAAAAGATCCAAAATCTGGTTAGCATAAAGGGGTGGTCTGCTAAGATATTTAATTACAAGTTTCTTTTTTTCAACTTTTCCTTCTTATTGTCAAGGAAATTTCACAGACAGACTTGTAACCTAACAGTGCTTTAGCTTTAAACCTGTTGAAGTTATCTACACCCAATCAGTAAATTCAAACCTACCCACACACAAAGAGGAGAGACAGGATGTAAATGTAAACTGTCATGTATCCCATTTTCCAAGGCGCTTACAAATGTTGAATAGTTCTGTCATTCTAGTTCGTAAGTGAGACCAGATGTCCCTAAAAAGTTCTGTCCAATGACTTTCGGTGGGATAAAAAGCTTTATACACATCCTTATAGCTTTTTGCTTGTCAAAGGAGAAAGACTGAAAAATCCAGGCTGGATGAAAAGGTAAATATAAGGAGGAAATATTTACCATAACTTTTGTCCAGTTGCTATTTCTCACTCCCTCCTTCTGCTCAAGATGGTGACTTGTCGGCCACCCACCTATCCTCAACCACTTTCTTAGCTCTGGTAAAAACAGCTGTGGAAAAGAAATGTAGCTTTTTCTTCCCACTCCTTTCAGAATATACTGTCTCTATTTGTTAATTTTATCATAATAGTGAGACTTTGGCACAGGGTTTTTCACAATTCTTGTTATCTGACTGTGGTTCTAATAACATATGGTAATATTTTTCTTATTATACTCCCTGCAAAATATCAGAATATTTCATCTTCAAATGGCCATTTTAAACAATACAATCTATCCACACTATTTTCTAACAAAAATCCACTCGAGATAGGTATACCTTTAATATGCTATGCCCTTACAGATACCAGAGTAACCCTTTCACCTAATATGGTATTGTGACTACTTTCTGTAAATACTCTTCCCTGTCAGTTTTAAAGTGTTTATTTTACCTAAGTCTTGATTTTCAACTATATTGGAATCTTTCGTGTTCATTAAAATAAGATTTGATTGCATATGGGTAAAGTCTAACTTCTACAATTTCACCGTACATCTTGAATTGGCAGACTTAAGTTTTGTTACTCATGCCAAAACAGTAAATTTTGCAAATTTAACTCATTCCCCCCACTTACTCTAGTGCCTCTTAAATACTTCTTTGGGTATTTTACTTCATTAGCCTATAGTTAGCTTTTCTTTTTATTCACATCCAAATTTAGCTTTCTTTGCATTTATTCAAATATTTCAAGCATTCACTTGTATTATTTTAAATAAATAATGCAAGACAGGAAGCCTAGAAGCCTTTCTCAAGTACCATAACCCCTACAAACAATAGTCTCAATATACCTGTTGGGTTCTTCCATAATCTCAGACAGGTGCCAAATGCCATTTATATAGAGCAATATAGATTACCTGGACACCAAAAGGTGTGTATCAGGAGATTATCTTCTTTTGGGTTTTTTTGTTTGTTTGTGTTTTTTATCTGTTTTATTCATTTGAGAGAGAGACAGAGAGAGCATCAGCAGGGGGAGAGGCAGAGGGAGAGGGAGAAGCAGACTCCCCACTGAGCTGGGACTCAGGGCTCCATCCCAGGACCCTGGGATCAAGACCTGAGCCGAAGGCAGATGCTTAACCATCTGAGCCACCTAAGCTCCCCTCCTCTTTTGTTTTTAATACTTCTTGTAACAATATATATTGGCTCAAGTATGTTAAATATATATTATGTAAATAAAATTTTTCATCTAGCTTTGTTAATCACTCCCTTGGCTTTGCTCATTTCAGCAAAGCTCAGACATAACTCAATATAGTACAAAATAACATTTTTGTGACATTGTAATAAAGTCTTTATCCCAAAGACATCAATAAAGAAAGAAATTAAAAATTTTTTAAGTAAATGGAAATAAATCAGATCAAGTGTTAGAGATATCAGCTATGCAGAGGCAAATAAAGCATATAAATGGATTACTGACAGGGACCAAAACAAGAAAGAGCAGCCAGAAAGTACCTAGAGGCCACGGAAAATGCTATCAACTTAAACCATGGAAAGATACTACTAGTTAAAGATACTATTGGACCTAGTTAATATGCCATTAAAGTCAAGGAATAAAAAATACATACTAAAGGTGTTTTTCCTATAAGTACTGATATGTATTTCAATGGTGTAATTGATTCATTGTCAGTTATCCCAAAGAATGTGTCATTTTCTGGTTCCAGGTCTTTTATTTTTACTGATAAGCTGTATCCCACCCTAGGTGAGTTATACAACCTCTATGGCCTTCAGTCTCTTCCTCTGTAAAATGATAAGGAGTTTAGAGCTAAATATATTATAGCTTCCAGCTTCTAATTTTTTTTTAACTTTAGAACAGTTTTTGATTTACAGAAAAATTGCCAAGATGGTACAGAGAATTCCTATAATAACCACATTTAGTTTCCTCTATTAATAACATCTTACATTTGATGGTACATTTGTCAAGATTAATGAGATAATATCAATATATTTCTTACTAAAGCCCATACTTTATTCAGACTTCCTCTATATACCTACTTTGTCTATTACAAATCTTGTCCAGGATACTAAACATTGCATCTAGTCATCCTATCTCCTTAGGCTTCTCTTGATTGTGACAGTTTTTGAAACTTTCCTTGTTTTTAATGACCTAGACAGCTTTTTGGAGAGTTACGGAACCTGAACTGAATCGCCCGACAGAAGAATCAAGTGGCACCTGGAGATCTTGGAGGATAGTGGTTTATTTAACGCCGAGAGGCTCAGAAGAGAGTGGTCTCCAAAGGTCTGAGCCCCAAGCACAAAGGGTGCAATTTATACACTTCTACTTCCGCATACTTGGCATTTTTGGCACAGGCGCTAAACGGGGCAGGGAAAAGAACCCGGATTGATGCGCGCGGGGAGGTGGAGCAGGGAGGAGAACCGAGAAGAGCCCCTGGGGCAAGAACCGGGACTCTCCCGGGGGCTCAGTTGGCCATCTTAGGACACAGATTTTCCTTATCAAGAGTACTGGTCAGGTATTTCGTAAAGTGTTCTTCAGTTGGTCCCCCTAGCTTTTTAAAAACATTTTATCAACGATCTTTGTAAAACAATGGTTGGCATAAAGCAACAAATACATAGCACACCTATGAATAAATAAATAAATGGAAAACTAGATGTTTCATTCATGTATAGAAAGTGATGTATCAATATTAATTGAAAATTAATTCTTTAGTCTGTATTTTGATACCAGACTGGTATCATTCCAGTTTAACAAAAACCAAACTGGAGAATTTGATTATTTTTCTCTTTCTGACTTGAGTTTTTTTTTAAGATTTTATTTATTTATTTGACAGAGAGAGACACAGCAAGAGAGAGAACACAAGCAGGGGGGAGTGGGAGAGGGAGAAGCAGACTTCCTGCTCATCAGGGAGCCTGATGCTGCGGGGCTTGATCCCAGGACCCTGGGATCATGACCTAAGCCGAAGGCAGACGCTTAATGACTGAGCCATCCAGGCACCCCTCTGAATTGAATTTAGATACATTTCAGAATAAGACCAATTCAGAAGCTTAATGAGAAAAAATAAAATATCACTGGAAAGTATTTAACGGTAAGAGAAATGCAAGTGTGGGAATGCAAAGGACATTTTTTTTTTTAAATAGTAAGTGATGGTCAAATCATTACATTCATGTCATCTTATTTTTCCACACAATCAGAGGAGGGAATGCAAATATCAATGAAGAAGTAGACCAAAAAATACACTGAAAGACTGAGGATTCAGTACTCTGTTGGAATCAGGAAAGAAGTGAAATTAGATTATTCTGCCTGTAGGGCAACAATGTGTTGGAAATGGAGTTATGCTAAACATAACCTTTCCTCAACCTTTATTCAAGGTAGTAGCTGAAAATTCTCTTTTCACACATAATTTCATCATGCAATTACCTCAGAAAAAAAAAAGATAGCAAATATAACCTTGACTGCAATGCAATCTTTTGAAGTAGACTTTCCTCTTTCTAAGAATCTGGGTCCACCAGATATAATTTCAGACGAAATACAATGTAAAATTGTCTGACAAGAAAATGGACAATCACTATGCTGTTTAGTAATACATTGATGAATATATTTTGTTCTAATTCAGTAATGTCATAGCTATTTACAGAGTATTTGGTTACATCACTACAATTTCAATTATGAGATCAGCTGGGTAATAAAACAATAGACTTTTCCTCAATGAACTATTGCTCAGTTTGTACAATTTACTTTAAATATTAAGTTTAAAGAAAAAAGAACTTGCCATCTTATCAGTGCTTTCAGCCTGCTGTATTTTACCACAGTACAGAAGACTAATGATTATTAATCCTTAAGTGCCTTTTTTTTTTTTGCAAATTAGTTTCAGAAAAGCATTTTAAAAGTTCCTTCATTTTTCTCAGTAGGCCACAAGATAATATTCTTTTAATTGCAAGGACTGGAATACCTGATACTTTCCATTTTTAGTACAGTGTATTGACTTTTTCAGTCACTATTCCATTTTGTACTTTTCTAGTGATATTTACTTCCCTGCTACTCTATTTCAGATAAATTAAGGAACACTTATTCTGATGCATCCAACAAACATTGTTGAGTGTTTTCTTTATGCTGGGATCATAAGTGCCTGTTAGAGATATAAAGAGGTAAAGATAACTTTTCTAACCTGGCAACCAGGCACTCACAGTCTTATGCAACAGAAGACAGAATTTTGCACCACAGAAAATAAGACCCCTTTAATCTATGTATGTAAGTCTTCTACAAATGCACATAGATGATACTACTTAATACACATTACAAAACAGACACAATGAAAAATCTCTATCAATTATTAATACAGATAAACTTAATTGGCTTGATTGTAATTCACTGTTTTATAACATAAATATGAAGTAACATGAAATCTAATAAAATATAAAACATAAAGAGGTCAGACCACAAAAGATTTCCTGGCAAACTAAATTTTTACCTTTTAAAGATATGAAAGAGAGTCTAGTCATTTAATTAGAATCTGGGGAAAATGGGTATATTCCTTTGATCCCAGGTTTGCAAGTAGTTTCCTAGAAGCAGTGATATGAACTAAGTGGTTTTATGACTGGGAATAATTAGCATGGGGGTGTAGAAATATCTTCTTAACCTCCTGTAAATGTGCCTTTCTGAAGTCAGATTAAGTAATATGGGAAAGTGATGGGAAGGTACTTGAGGTTAGACCCATCTCACAATGAAGCTCTTGATAAAGGAAATCTGGAACTTGAAAGAAATAAATTGGATCAAGGAAGAGTAAATGGAAATGATATGCAATTGAAATACAGACAAGGGGAAGGTCTTAAAGCCATAGTTTGAGGTTGATGTGGGAATAAAGATAGGGTTCTAATGGAGCTCATAATGTGGTGAAGGGTAAATGATGTAAAAAGGAATTTACGGGCAAGGAAGGTAGAGTCATCATTAACAATGGCAAGGTCATGAAGAACATTGGTTACTTAGCATTTCCAAGGATGGCTACATGCCCAATCACACACAAATAATTAAAATCTAATTATGAAGTTGATAAATAAAGCAACTAGCAGAAGATACAACTTAACATTTTCTAAACCAGTGGTTTTCAACCACCGAAAAATCTAACATGCAGGTGATACAATGACTAAAACTCTCAGCCCCACTAAGCATCCTTAAACCAAGGTGATTCAATATGGCAGCAGACTTACTAAGGTCTGCAATTCTGATCTCTAGAAAGTTTTGGGGTGCTCCTTGTAAGGCCATAACCTTTTGGTTGTCTTTTTCATTGAAAGCAACTTGTCACTTGGTGAGAAGTGGATGGAATATAATAAATAGAGCACTAACCAAAATCAAAGGATTGGGAATGGGGAGGAAAGCAAACAAGAGATAATAGGAGACACAATCAGAGATTTGGTTATTCAGTAAAAGCTCAGCTATTCAGAACTCTCCAGAAAGCAAAGAGGTTAGAGAACACTTGGTTCAAAGCCCACATTCATTACTTACTGCAATATGATCTTGAGTAAGTTATTTACTTCTATAGTCTGTTTTTTTTTTTTAATATGAAAACAAGATTAATATTACTTCATTGATTATTTCATTAGGAGGATAAACAAAACAATGTACAACAAAGTACTCTGCACTAATGCCAGGTATATGATAAACATTTAATAAATGCATCTCTTCTTTTCTGTATATTCATATTTTCCACATATTTGAGATGTTACACTGTATTTGCCAAAACAGTTTTTTCATATTTTGGCCATAACTGTTTCATGTTTTCCTGCCTTCTTATATAACTACCTGTGATTATCTTTTAAGCTTTTCAATGTCAGTATCTTAAATATCAATATATTTTTCTATAACACACTTGTGTGTGAGTCCCTTCATTAAATGGTCCCAAGCTCCTATGGGTTGGTTTTATTGACTTAGCTTTAAAAATATTTTGGTTAAAGAATTCTGGCCTATAAATAAAGACTTTGTTTCAAGTGATATACACCTATAATAGTATCAATACTTCTAATTACACTTTTTTCCCCCAAAGTATATCCCTCAAAAGCAAAGCCCTCAAGTGAAGGATGCCTAGAGCACTCTGAAAAGAATGCTCCAGACTATGAATTTTCAAAAAATTATTAATATAAAGCCTACCAACTTTTTAATGAATCAAATTACATCCATAATATTGTGATCTGAGTTTATCTATAAAGCTTAAGTAAAAGCAATAATTTTCACTCTTAAACATAACCATTTATAATCAACATCATGATAAAACTAAGATTCAAGTCATATCCATAGTAATTTCTACTTAAGCTCAAAGACTCATGTTGTAAAGCAGAGTGTTGGTAGCTTGGCTGATATGAATAGTCACTGTGAACCAAAAATACTCCTTTTACAAGTACATATGTTAGGTGTTGAGTGAGGAACATAATGAAAGAGTTGTGATATAATTGCTATAATTGCTTGGAATCATTGCTAGAAAGAACATATTCAGTATTCTCACAAAAAATAATAAATGTGATGCTGACACTTTTTGGTAAAGCTTATTTAACTTTTAATAGTCAGGAAGAAAGAGAGACTCTTTAAATTTTGAGTTCAAAATAAGAAGATATCATTACTGCTTAGGTAGCTGCTTAAAATGACATTTATCTGACATCTTCACCTATATAGAAAGGCATCTTATTAAATGAATTTTTTTCAAGCAGTGAAGTAAAAATAGTAATCATATCAGCAAAATTCTTCAAGATTACTTTTTCCTTTAAAAAATGTCATTCAAGGGTTATTACATATTAGATGTGAACTGTATTCTGACTTCTGGTAATGCATGTACTCAAAGGCCATACCTTACAACTCTTGCATCATTGAAAACACAGTATAACCTAGACATTTTTTTTCTAAGCCCTTAATTTTGATAAAGGAATTCTGTGAATAAATAGTACATATTCAGGTATCATTGGACCATTAGTTGAGGCATTACACTGGCTGGCCTAATTGCTGACAGCATAAATTGCATGACAAAAAATACAATATAAAGCCTAATGAAATCTTTCCAATTACTTTTATAAAACTAATATAACCATAACACTGAAACATGACCTAGATGTTAGAGAAGAAAAGTATAATTCTTATATGTCAATAAAGAAGTTTTTTTAAAAAGGCAAATTAAATTAAGCAATATATTAAAATAATAATGAAATAGACATTAGCAAAAAATTCTGAGTGAATATATATTAACATTAGGCTACAAATTAGTGTAATTTTACAAATAAAATGATTAAAGGACGAAAATAATGGGATACCTTTAGAGATGTGGAGACTGTAAGGTCACAAACTTGGTATTGCTAAGGGCCAAAATTGCAAGCAGTTTGCTAAGACTTATTTCAATGTGTTTTGAAATGTTTAAACACAATTAAGAAAATCATGGATACTTGTGAATATTTAGAGATTCACATAAATTAACTGAATGGAACTGCTCACAATCAAAGGTTTTTAAGACATCTAGTTAAAGTTTAGTTAGAAGCTAGTTAGTTCCATGCTATGAAGTCCAAAGAAAGCATACAAAGAAAGGCAACCCCTGCAGGACACAGCAGTGAGCTATAAGGCTTGCATAACGTTTCACGGCAATGGATTTTTTCTTTTGCAATGCTTAAAAATGAAGATTGCCAAACAGATGGATTCTAACTCATTTTTTGAAAACAACACAACACACACACACAAAATACAGCTTTCAAAAGAAATACTACAGGTCAATCATTAACCAGCTGAAAAGAAAAAGAAAGGAAAAAAACATTACAGGCCCACCTGTCATTTAGTTGTGGGTGTCTGTGTTTGTTTGTTGTTTTGTTTTTCTACTTTAAAAAGCAGGAGATTAAAAGTAGATAATTGTCCAAATAAATTAGAATGTTTTATTCACTAATAACCTGTCAGACCTAAGACAGGAATTTAGACAAATTTGTCTAAAGATGAGCATTAATGTTCATTTCATAGTAGCTCATCCTGCTATCATGAAAGTGTACCCTCTTTATAATAAATAAATAAATGAAGCCAATAAAACTCAATGAGAGTCTCAGGATATCTGCACCAGCAGTCAATTATTGCTTGAGAAAATAGCATTAATAAGTCTCAGATTTTTTTTTTTTTAAAGTAGAACTTCATCATGGCTTTCTTCCTAAAACAGCATCTTTAAGCACATTTTTACAGAAAAAAAAAATCATCCTCCCACTCAAGAAAGCTGAACTAGAATGCTTTGCTACTTCCAATTTGTTATTTCCTATATCAAAAGGTATCACTAACAAGAACTAGCTTTGGCCAATGTAAATTATAATGCCAAAGAAGCTTCAGATCAATGACTAACTATCCACCTTCTTACCAAGGGAAAAAACAAAAGATAATAATCAATAATTAGAAAGGAACAGACATGAAACATCTCTTGTTTATGTCATTAGAGAAGACTATGACTATTCACATGCATATAAAATATGATAGATGTTTTAATTTTATTTACTTTGATAACCTATACAAAATAATTTAAATAGCTTTACTTCTATGCCCCGTAAGAATCACTATTAGTAAATTTTAGGAAATCAAGTTTACATCTTTTCAATGAGAGCGATGTGGATCATTTATATTTAAAAGATGGCATATGAGATACACGTATCTTAAAATTCAGTTATTGAATAATAATAGGCCACAACTTTAAACATTTATGTATCTAAACAATGAAAGATTAATCCATGCAGACAGAGGATACTACCAGGGAAAAGGTTCCAGGAGACTGCTTAATTTCCTTGTAACACGTTAGTGATAGACCTCCTGGAATTTAAAAAAAATATTTATATGTATATACTACTAACAGGGGGAATCCTTATCTATGGAACATTTTAAGCCTAACATACCTGGCCCATCTAAACTTGCTTGTGTTAAACCAGCCTGGCCTCATGGTGCATGGCTCCCTAGAAAATGCCCCCTGTATGTCTTGTATTTATCAGAGAACAAAATGGAGGTGTTTGGGGGCACCTGGGTAGCTCAGTGGGCTAAGTGTCTGACTCTTGATTTTGGCTTGGGTCATGATCTCAGGTTCGTGAGATCAATCCCCAAGTCTGGCTGTGTGCTGGGTGTGGAGCCTGCTTGAGATTCCCCCCCTTCTCTCTTCCTCTGCCCCTCCCTCCCTGCTCGTGCTCTCCCACACTCTCTCAAAAAATAAAAAAAATATTAAAAATGGAGGTATTTCATGACATAAGCCTCCAATTCTGTGTGAAGGGATTGTGTTTCTCACTTAGAAAACTTGTCTCTTAACTGGGTCAAAACAAGTCACAGGAAAAACATGAGCTGAAGGGTAGGTTAGATTGGAGGTCCAAAACACTCCCTGCTTCTCTTGTCCCTTACAACCCACAACCTTGAAATTATTAGTAAAGGTTGACACTGGCTGAGATCTCTGAGTCTTGTGAGTCCAATTTGACAAACTGATCCTTTGGGTAATATTTGATATTTATAAGTATTGTATGTCAATCAGCCTTTTCCATAATATACAGAATTTTTTAAAAATTGATTTATGAATACCACATCTTAGTAACCCTAAAACTCACTCGGTATATTACTAGAACTTAACACGTAGTCATATATAAAAGGTTATTTGCTATTCACCCTTGAGAACTGAGAAAACTGCCTTTTTGAATTATTTGGGGGTTGCTGAAGTTACCCTTGGAACTTGTGATTGCCAATGGGTATTGGTGGATCATGCTATGAACATTAATTTTATAGTCAATTTGAGCCTCACATATGTATATAGTTTTACTATATTGTTCTTATACTGTAATTACAAAAAATTATAATAGTAAAATTCTGATACTGAACAAGATTTAAACATGTTATCACAAATATACGAGGGGAGAGTCATGATGAAATGAGTACATGATACTAAAATATTTAGTCAGTTCTAGCAACCATTTAAATTTTTATTTTTCAAAATATACATGTATCATTAAGGGTTCAATATAGAAAAAAAAAAAGATATTCCAAGTATTTTGTGCAGTAAGAGATATAAGAAATTAGGGTTGATGATCATCAGAAGGGCTGAGAAAGTAGAGGTCTGCTGGTAATAGCATCATAGAACATCCAGTCCAGAGACCAGGAAGTGGCTGCTGGCCCCTTTTCCCCCAGTGCACAGGAAGATACAAGAAATTACTGCTATTTTGGCTGTCTCAAAGCCTGGATGTAACTAGGTAGTGGTACCTATGCTCCACCTCTACAAAAACTCCTGTCTGTTGGAGTATGCAAATCAATCTCCATCGCTGCCAGAGGAAGGTCCTCTGTACTTCCTCTGCTTTCCAAAGTTCATGTCAGTGCATCTCACTGGCAGAAACTAAATCTGATTTACCACTGTCACGACCAGGGAGTCTGGGAAATACAGATTTTAGGTTTTCGGACTGTGAGATCTACAGAGAGTATAAAAGTAGGTGGCAATAGATGCTGATTGCCTGTAGACATTTTTCAACTCAATGTATAGACGTCTAGATTGATTTTGATATCATTGTGTTACCTAGATGTTTTAATGGTGATATTTATTGACTTAGAGCTCAAACTCTGTATTGTCTTTAAATCATCTACCAGTTACCCATGGTGTGAGCTCAGATAATTAATCTTCTTTTTTCCAAAAGATCTCCACGAGAAGCTAGTATTACACTTTTCCTTTTTAGATATGAGGGAACTGAACCCCTACCTCAGAAAATAACTACATAATTGTTATGTTTGCATGTTTATAGATAACACCTATCACATATACTGATACTAAATAATAACTCAATAAATCTAAGTCATTCCTAATATACTAACATGGCCTATTTTATGTATCTGCATACATCCAGGTAATAAGATTATAGCAGAAATATTCAAACTGTATCTTTCCATCATTATCTGCTTAAATTGTCCATTAAAAATGTATTTTGTTTTTCCTTATATATTTTTCATTTATAAAATGAAAAAGTATATTAATTGTATAAGTGGACTATAGCTAATCATTTGGACTAAGGATTTTAAAGTGGGTATAAGACGATTTATTAATAAGCTAAAATCCATATTCAGAAATTAATCCACTTGCTAATGAACTATAGCTCCCTCAAAATGACTGATATCACCAGATTTAGAGATCTTAATTGTACAATCTGAAAATCATTAATGTTAATAACAAAATTAGTTAATTGACTTCAAAATTATTTCTAAAACATTTTAGTTCTTTTTAATAAATGGCACTAGATTTTAGAGTTAATTTTATAGTTTTAAATACATACGTTACTTCATTCTTGTTGGTGTCCCAAAATGAGTTTATTTGATTTTGAGGACACGGTTTATTGATTTTTTTAAATTGCAATTTAAAAAATTTGCTATTTCTTCTCTGTGCTCTCAAAGAACTCAGTGTTTTTGTCGTCATTTATCACCCTAAGTTTGAACAGTCTTGTCACCATATAAGAGAGATGTACCAACATCTAGCAGCTACCAGAACCTGGCAAATATTTGGCTTCATTAAGTACTCAATCAACAAACCTAGCAATCCTAATAAGGCACACACACACACTCATACACACACTATTAAGACTTTGTTTACTAGGAGAAAGCATAAAAGTGTGATATCACCTCAAGTCTATCTTTCAAATTTCAGATAAATGCCCTGGTTGGCTGAATTTAAATCACACATGGAACCCAAGCTGCAAGAGAATCTGAGATAATGCTGTATATGTTATAGTGTATATAAATGATATTATTATTCTAACCTGTTCTCTAAATGAGCACACACTGGAAGGAATCATAAGGTCTCCAAGCAGCAATCCTCTGTTTGTTACATGTGCTATCCACCTTCACCTGAGCACTTAATCTGTACCACTTCACAACCCAGTAATATCATCCTTATTTTACACAGAAGAAACTGGGGCTCACTTAGGGACCTCACATTATCTAAGATCATGTAGCTAGCAAATCATAGTCAGTGTAGTTCTAACACTCTTCTGAACATGTCATACCTGAACTCTATACTAAATTTGGTTTTAAATAAGGCCCGAATTAACTGCTATTATTGGGGCAGACCAGTAGGGTCATACATAAAAATTTGATTCTTAAAATGGTCACAGCCGTAAATTAATTATCTGAAAAAATATATTCCTACTTTAGGGAAAGAGAGGTAGGGAGAATAATAAATACATTAGGTACATGTATTGTGTACCTAATTCACAAAATTGGATACAAAAGAAAAATCTAATCTAACAATTTAAAAGTAGATGGTTTACTTAGTTTTTTTGCTTTAAGTTGTCCAGTGATTTTGTAATGTACAAACAGATGATGAAACAAACTGTGGGAGATGTTTAGTAACTTTCCTGAGCTCACAAAGTAATTTGGCAATTTCATCTCTAATCACAAAGCCTGGGCTTGTTCCATTATACCAGACACATTTATGACACAGCTTCAGAAACTGTAAAAATAGTTTAATAAAGGTTTTTAATATAAATTTTAAGGTGAATGGTTTGTTTTCACTATACATTATCTATTATTTTCATTTTATATATATACATATACATGCTTGCTCATATATTTTTATTACATAATAATTATAATTGAAATATGGAAGAAATGTGTACCACTCTGTATTGGGTTGAATGATGTCCCTATCCCCACCCCAAAAATGTATGTCAACCTAGAATCTCAGAATGTCACCTTATTTGGAAATTGGATCTTATGTGAAAGGATATAATCAAGTTAAAAAGAGGTCATATTAAATTAGGGTGGGCCCTAATCCAATGACTGGTATCCTTATAAGAAGAGGAAAATTTGTGGGGTGCCTGGGTGGCTCAATCGTTAAGCGCCTGCCTTCAGCCCAGGTCATGATCCCAGGGTCCTGGGATCAAGCCCCACATCCAGCCCCACATCGGGCCCCCTGCTCAGCAGGGAGCCTGCTTCTCCCTCTCCCACTCCCCTGCTTGTGTTCCCTCTCTCGCTGTGTCGCTCTCTGTCAAATAAATAAAATTAAATTAAACTAAATTAAAATAAAATAAAGAAGAGGAAAATTTGAAAACAGAGACATGCACACAAGGAGAACCTCATGTGACAGCAGAGGCACAGATTGGAGTGATGAATCTACAAGACAAGAGAAAACAAAGCTTGCTAGTAACTACCAGAAGATAGAAAGGGGCCAGGCAGGATCCTTCCCTGGAGCCTTCAAAGGGAGCATGGTCCTGCTAGGACCTTGATTTCAGACTTACAGCCTCAGACCTGTGAGACAATACATTTCTGTTGTTTTAAGCACCCAGTTTGCAGTACTTTGTGTTTTGTTTAGTTTTGTTTGGCTTTGTCCTCATCTTAATCAAATTATCCCATTAAAAAGGGAAAAATGCACAAGAATGACTCCCCCATCATATAGCTCATATAATTAACATGTAAGAACAACTGAGTTACAACCACGGGAGCTTGTGTGACCTTAAACATTTTTGCCTACTTGTTGACTGACGTTAAATCTCAATTCCTATACCGAGAGAGCCCAAGAAAAAAAAAGGTAGTATCTTCCTTAAGAGAAAGAATTTACAAAGATAAATTGCTTTAAACCCACAGATTAAAGAAAAAGAAAAAAAAAAAGAAACACCTCAAAACTATCAACAGTTTACCCACTTACCACACAGCAGATCAAAATTAACCCAGCAAGTAAAACAGACATGAGCACTAACCGCTAAACACCGTCAGTGCGGCACCTAAGCACTGACCAGGCAGGAACACTTGTCAGAAAAGCAGTATACCAAAAACTTGCATCCCTTCTCTCTTACAGCCGTTCGTTTACCCACACATACATTCCCTGTCACCTGGACCAGGCAGCAGCAAGAAACAACTCATCCCCCTTGGGAAGCCAAGAAAATGCAATCTTGAGTTAAGAAGGGATTACGAGGCAACACCTTCCGGGACAGAAGACTACGTGTATCGACGGCCTACTACTTCACCCACTGAAATTAGCTCAACAATGTGCTGGAAAATGGGTTCATATCTGAACGAGCAGGGCAAAGCAACACTCCGAACAAGCAGTTGGGACGAGCGGCACAGGAGGGGCGCCCTGATGTCCTCCGACATCGCCACCAGACTGCTCTGGCCCACCATCTTCCCATTGCACAGGGACTTGACCACACTGGGGACACGCGCTGCTGGAGCGGCGGCATCTCCTGTCGGGCTCGGGCCACCCCGCGCTCCTGTCACCCCCCCTGAGGGATGCGCAGCCCATCGCGAGGGCACCGTCCGCTGGGGCTCAGCGGGACTCCGGGAGACCCGAGTCGGGGTGAGCAGAGAGTCCTCCTCCGCACGAAGCTGTCAGGGCTCAGAGCCCTGGGGAGACCCAAAGGCCGGGAGGGGCAACCCTGCGGCAGAGGCTGCCACATCCCTCGGGAACCGCGCTGAGGGAGCCCGAAAGGCACCGGGGGACTCGGGCTCCCCGCACCGCCAAGCCCGCTCTCCGCGTGACGCCTGCTCCGACCAGGTCGCTTGGCGTCGCGCCAGGCCCTCCACCGGCAGGGACGGGGTGCTGCCGGAGGGGCCCCACAGCGAGAAGGGCGGGCGGGCGGCGGCACCCCCCCCCCCCCCCCGCCGGAAGGCGCGAGCAGCGCCCTCGCGGGCCTGGCTCACCTTCCGCGCGGCTCCGGTAGGTACTTGCACGGCCGCGCCGTCTCCACAAGCTTGTCCGCGTGCGCGGCGCCATTTAAGGAAGAACAAGCCGCGTGGCGGGGGAGGCTGGAGTCTAGTTGGTGGCACTTCGTTCCCGCAACCCTGGAAATGAATACGCCGTCTGGTGAAAAGATATACATTCTCACAGATTATTTCACAAATTATTTTACATATGAATACACATACACATTTGGGAAAATAACCCGTGAAGATAAAGACGTTTCCATAGGGCGCCTGGGTGGCTCAGTTGGTTAAGCGACTGCCTTCGGCTCAGGTCTTGATCCTGGAGTCCCGGGATCGAGTCCCGCATTGGGCTCCCGGCTCGGCGGGGGGTCTGCTTCTCCCTCCGACCCTCCCCCCTCTCATGCTGTTTCTCTCTCTCTCTCAAATAAATAAATAAAATCTTTAAAAAAAATAAAATAA
>NW_023270377.1:87690915-87691364 GCF_011800145.1 Mirounga leonina | reverse complement strand
TGGTTAAGTGACTGCCTTCGGCTCAAGTCATGATCCTGGAGTCCCGGGATCGAGTCCCGCATCGGGCTCCCTGCTCGGCGGGGAGTCTGCTTCTCCCTCTGACCCTCCTCCCTCTCATGCTCTCTGTCTCTCATTCTCTCTGTCTCAAATAAATAAATAAAAATCTTAAAAAAAAGCTCTCAATTTCTGCAATTATCTCATTATTTCTGTTTTTTTTTTTTCTCTCCTATACTTGATTAGAGGGCATAATTTTACCACTCAGTTTTTATTATAGATTATAGATCTGTTCAGATTTTCTATTTCTTTTCAAGTCAGTTTGGTAACATATTTCTCTAGAAAATGGCTTATTGGGGCACCTGGGTGGCTCAGTTGGTTAAGCGACTGCCTTGGGCTCAGGTCATGATCCTGGAGTCCCTGGATCGAGTCCCGCATCGGGCTCCCTGCTCGGC
>NW_023270377.1:87558384-87690905 GCF_011800145.1 Mirounga leonina | reverse complement strand
ATCCTGGAGTCCCTGGATCGAGTCCCGCATCGGGCTCCCTGCTCGGCAGGGAGCCTGCTTCTCCCTCTGACCCTCCCCCCTCTCATGCTGTTTCTCTCTCTCTCTCTCAAATAAATAAATAAATAAAATCTTAAAAAAAAGCAACATTTCCATATTTGGCCATAGAAACACCTGCTTTATTATTTGTATTTATTTAGTGCATTGTTTTCTATCAGATATTTTGTAATCAGTTTATAGAATAAAAGGCAGGAATATATTCATCTTAAGTTTTCAGTTCGTAAGAATTAACATTTATTTAAACGTTTAGGAAAACAGTAATTTGGTATGTTAATATCTGCATTTAGAATTAACTAGCATATCTTAATTTTTATGTCATTCTAATCACATTTCTTCAGTGTGAATGGTATTGATTAATTTTCTATATTTAATTTCTTGAAAATATAGTTGTGATTGAAATGTAGATTTTAAAATAAAATCTAGAGAAAAAACTGTGAATCTAAAGTAGGAATGTGAGATTAAAGGGATTTTTAGCTTGATTCCTGACTTAACATAAATGTGTCTTTCTGACTTAAAAGTCCCTTATCCGTGTAAATGTATGACATAAAGCACTGCCTTTTGTGAAATGAAAAATTTAGTAGATAATTAATCATGCCAGTTGTTTTAAGATGAATATTCATTTTTAATGCATAATTTGAATGAAAACTACCAAATTACAGAAATAACACATGAAATCTCTGGCTTATGGGCATTTGGGGAAAGCTAAAAGATAGCAGTGAACATAAAACTTCCAGAAGAGATCACTTCAAAAGCTTTTTCCTCTCATATTAGAGAACGTTTTCCTGTTCAAATTCTGCTTTTTAGAACAAGAAGACATTCTCTAATACAAATCCTGGGAAATAAGAAGATGAAAGCACCATATCAAAAAGCTGTGAGAAAGTGACCATATGATTTTAACCCTATGTGGATTAAGGTGAGAACTGAGTAGGATAGTTTGTAGTGTGTACTGAATATAGCAAGAAATCTATAGAAATGATATAAAACTATTAAAATCATGAATTATTGCTCTATTTTTTCCTATTGCTTGCTATAATTTTGATGGTATTGGTTTTTAAATAATTATGATTTTATTTTTTTTATTTTTTAAAGATTTTATTTATTTATTTGACAGAGAGAGAGACAGCGAGAGAGGGAACACAAGCAGGGGGAGTGGGAGAGGGAGAAGCAGGCCTCCCGCAGAGCTGGGAGCCCGATGTGGGGCTCGATCCCAGGACACTGGGATCATGACCTGAGCCTAAGGCAGCCACTTAACCGACCGAGCCACCCAGGTGCCCCAATAATTATGATTTTAAATAATCTCTTTTTCTCTAAAAGAATCGTGAATGGAAAAATTAGAAGTACAGTATAAATAATATTTTTTTAATACTTTCTGGTCTATCATTCCCAGGTAGTGTGGTGGGTATTTTTTATAAGCAAGGGCATTTTTCTTATAACCACAATGAAACAATCAAAACCAGAAGGTATACCTTAGTATGTTGCTATCATCTAATTATCAGACTCTACTCAGGTCTTGGCAGTTGTCCCAAAAATATCTTTTACAGCAAAAGTATCCGATTCAGAATTACATGTTACATTTAGTTGTAATGTCTCTCTTGTCTCTTTTAGTCTGGAACAGTTCCTTAAATTTCATGAGATTGGTATTTTTATAGATTACAGGCCTTTTTTTTTTTTAAGAATATTTCTCAAGTTTGGTTTGTCTGACATTGCCTTATGACTAGATTCAGAACTGCGTCTTTGGCAAGAATATCACAGAAATGATGCTGTATTCTTCTCATTGGATCCTGTCAAATGGCAAAGTATTTCCATTTGCCCCATTATTGATAGTGTTTAATAATTTAAGATGGTGTTTTCCAGTCTTGTCTACTATAAGGTAACTCTTTTTCCCTTTGTGATTATAGGTATTTTGTGGGAAGGTATTTTGAACTATGTAAATATCCCATTTCTTAAAAAAAAATTCAAATCATTCATTTATTTTTCCAATCTTCGTCATCTCATCGTTCCCTGATTTATTTGTTGGATTAAAATCTATACTGTCATTATTTCTTTGATTCTCAAATTATCCAGATTTGGTCAGTGGGAGTTCATCTAACCTAGGTTTTCTATTCTTTTGGGATATTTTATCATTTTTTAAGCATTTTCTTCCCACGGCTATAGATATTCTAGGCTCATATTCCCTTCCCCAACCCTGATAGCAGCTATTTCTGCAATGTACTTTTTTTTTCTTATATAGAAAATGGTACACAGAAACAAATATCTGTGTACTAGATGGGTTCATTGCTTTAGGTTAGCAGTTGTTTCTCAACACCACAGTGACTAGAACTTGGGAATATATGCATTGATTTACATATGCATTAGTTTATTATCTATTTATCCATCCATCCATCTCTCTGTTGAAAAACCATGAGTTCACCTCTAATTTGAATCTAACACTACAGTTTATTCTGATTTTCTTCTTTTCTGTATAACTACTATTGTTGGCAGTGAGAAACATATCTACAATTTTATTTAATATATTTATATATTTGATTAATAGTCTGTATGTAACCTATGTCTATTTGCACTTCCATCCCTTTTCCTGTGTAGGTGCCTGTTAAAGCTCTGACACCCTGTTCTAAGTTTTAAACTATATGACACCATTCTCATTCTGCTTGGGTTCTGAAGTCCCACACCAATGTGTCCCTCCATGAGAGCATAAAGTTTCAATAGGAGTATAAATTGTTTATGGAAGCAGTCTGATAATGTGTATAAAAATCTAAACCATACCTGTCCTTGGAAACCTTCTCCCTGCTAGGAAGTTAACCTAAATGAATACTCACACATGTACACGAAGTTGTATTTACAAGGCTGTTAGTCTAGCTAAAAATGACTAACTGCATAAAGATACTGCAAGATAGAAAGGGGAAAATCAAAACATATAAATTGAAAATAAGTACCCATTAATTAAGACAGAAAGAGAAAGGCATTTGAGATGTAAGTTTAAAGAAATAGAGTAACTGTATAAAAACAGCAACTGCCAATAAACCAAAACTGTAGGGGACAAAGAGAGAAGAAGAAGGAGGAGGAGGAGGAGGAGGAGATGACCATGACAGAGAGGGAGGGAGGGAGGGAGGGAAAAAGATGGTAGAAGGTAGATAGATAGATAGATATAGATAGGTAGATAGATAGATAGATATAGATAGATAGATAGATAGATAGATAGATAGATAGATAGATAGATAGGTAGATAGATAGATAGATAGATGATAGATAATAGAAAAGGAGCACCTCAGACCAAAAGCATTCTATTTTAGATAAAATATTCTCACACTCATATAGCTATTTTTTGATAGACACATAAAGCACCTACATGCACTTTTATCCAGATTGAATCTCTTAAGTAGCTTGCCTTTAGTTCTCTGTCTTTCCCCATTTTATGCCATCTTTCTACCTGGACCATACCACAACACACGTGCTCATCCTTTCCCCACCCCCAAATCCCAGAAGCCCCAGAGTCCTTTACCAACGTGACAAATTTTTTTGCCATAGCACATGTCCTTGACTTGCTCCACCTGAAAATACTGAGTGCTTTAAAATTTTCCCTTTTTCTGATGTAAAAAAATATGCATGTAAGTCATTTCTTAGAAGAGATTTACCTACCTAATTTGGGAATTAAGCTGACAGTTGCACAATGGGTTACCTTTCTTAGACCATATTTGCATATTAGCAGATGCCTTCTATCCTTAACACCCTCCCAGGGGCCAAGAGCAAAGGCAGCAGTAAAGGAGGGTAACCCTACCTTCTGCTCACTTCTGTAGCACTCTGTTTTGCTTTACTGCATTGTATTTGGTAAGTTCTTAATCGAAATATGTAAATGAGTAAATAAAACTTCTGATGTGCATCCAGCAAAATGTAATGCACACTATATCCCACACGTGTCTGTTCTTTATCATTTATTTACTTTTAAATACCACTTTATTCTTAGGAAATAGCAGTATGGTAACTTGAGGGAGTATATACTAGAAGCTCAGAATTACCTGGGTGTCTCATTCCACACAAACTCTTCCTTTTCCAACTTTAAAATGTGGCAAGCTCCACAGAAAGAATTGGCCAGTTCAAAACATAAAATCTTCATTCTAAATCTGAAATCCTCTCCTTCACTCTCCTTTCAAATTTCTTTAGCATATAGGAACACCTGTTTTCCACCCAGGAGAACTTAATATGATAACTAACTATAGTTCTGACAGTTTGGAGAAATATAACTTTCCCTGATGTCTCTATAATGGAACAGTTTTTTTTATTTAAATCTCTCATTCTTCCCATTGGGAAAAATTTACTACGGATAATTCAAGAAAATTTCATTTTTTTAAAGGTCTTTCTTCCTTCTGTTCAAGGATCTGACTACACTTATAGGGGCTTATAGAGGGTTGCAGCATTGGATTGGTGGGTTGTTCATGGTCATCATTAATCTAAGATGTACACCCTGAAACAGCCTCACTTTCAACTGCCTTATCATTATTATTGTTGCAGGTAACTACAGCACATTGCATGCTCACAGGTCATCACCATGTTTCACTCTTTTTTAGCTACTTCCTCACCACTCTCGGACCACAGGAGACATACAAATACATTGGACCTTTGAGGCTATGCCAAGCCCACCTGCCAGCATCGCCATCTTTTCTGTACAATGGCTGCCAGGAACTCCACAGAGAAGTTGAGCAACTTGCCCCTCTAACTCTGAGGTACCCTAAATCTATCTGGATTTTCTATTTCCCACCAATTCCCAGCAGGATATTAGTGCAGAAGAGACCACAGTGTATTCTCAGGTTTGTCTAACAGTATTTAATCACCTGTGTTCTGTTATTACTCTCTCTCTTCCTTCAGGCTATGTAATTTTTAGCTAGTCTAGGGTCAAGGGTGAGGATGCCTTGTGTCTGATAGAGTACATATAGTTTCCAATCAATTGTGTAACCTTGGGTGTTAAGCTTAAGAAATACAGAAGTCAAATATTTAATTATATTCTTCTGTATTTTTCTTTCCCTGAGACAAAGAACAGTTGCCACTGGTGGGAAGGATAACTGGGTCCACTGAAAAATCAAAAGAAAATTTCCAATTTTTTAAAAAATTTTGCTTAGTACATAAAGAATTCCTAAAGCCTCCAATAGCAAACTTGCT
This sequence comes from Mirounga leonina, assembly GCF_011800145.1. Classification (NCBI taxonomy): domain Eukaryota; kingdom Metazoa; phylum Chordata; class Mammalia; order Carnivora; family Phocidae; genus Mirounga; species Mirounga leonina. The sequence goes on along the minus strand of NW_023270377.1, from coordinate 87,685,697 downwards.
TCTTTATTGCCCTTTATGACTTCCTGTGTTTATACTCATTCTTAAAGGTGCTTTTTAAAAGCAACTGGAGAGTGTGATTTGTATCTTTCAGCCTGAAAATGTCAGAAAAAATGGCCAACACTAGGTCTTGCTCTGAGAAGTCCAAAACATCTTGAAAATCATGTTCCTCCCCTCTACCAAACTGTTGCCTCCAAAACCCACAACTACCTCCTGGGCTGTGGTAATGATGAAGACATGTAACAAACCTATATCTGCCTGGCGAGTTTCTTAAATATGCTGATTCTTGGACAACAATCTAGTGTTACAGTATCATAATTTTTAGAAGAGAGGGAAGCTAGTATTTATACTTAATAAACAATCCAAATAATTATTTCCTTCAGTTTGGAATATTCTGTCCTAGAAGATATTACTTATCATATGTGAGCTATAAAAACTGGCTATACAAATGTAAAAAAATAAAATAAAAACCTGCAGATAGGTATTATCTCCAGCCAATTTGGGCTGTGTAAAAAAAAAAAAAAAAAAAAAAAATCACTCAAAGGGATAATTATAAAGAATCTCAGAACATATTAGTGACCCCATTCCCATGCAAACACACCAGAAAAAAATAGCATAATAGTGAAAATCAATGTCCTCAGACATTTACAACCTAATCTCCACAGGATCATTGATGATTCCAGAGAATACCCCAGTCTTTTTACTGAGAATATAGAACAATGCTAGAGTTGAGTGAGTAACAAAAACTAAACCTAAGTATCTAACAATGGATGAACTTGTTAAATAATGTTGTTTAAGGAATTTTAAATGCCTATAAAATTAAACCATCAAATATTTAACGAAATTCTTCTAAATTAGGCAGTATGCTAATGTATTAAAATATTATACTCCTACATCTATTTATATGGAAAACTTGCTTATAACAGATTTTTACGTATAAGTGTTAATGACAAATAGTAGGCATAGTATGATTTATATCAAAAATACACATAGAGGGGTGGCTCAGTCAGTTAAGTGTCTGCCTTTGGCTCAGGTCATGATCCCAGGGTCCCAGGATCAAACCTCGCATTGGACTCCCTGCTTCTCCCTCTCCTCCCCACTCATGCTTTCTCTCGCTATCTCTGTCTCCCTCTCTCAAATAAAGAAATAAAATCTTAAAAAAAAAAAGAGACCAAAACCTTTCCATTGATTATGTATTAGGATCCTAGATAATTTTTAATTTTCTTTTTATTTGTTTGCTACATGTGTTGTTAATCTTCTTTTCAGCCAGGCTCACCACCCTACTTGTTCCTCCCAGTAGACATGTCAGGTGCCACCTTGCTATTTTCACCTTCTTACCTGCTCCACTTGGTTTTGATGAATGATGCAGTCTTGAGAAATGACATTCAAAGTGTCAAGGGGTTTGATGATCAGGTGAGTTTTGGCTATAGTTATGGTTTAAAAATGAGACCCAAAAGCCTGAGCCCAAGTAGGTTTTGAATAAAATTTCTTTTACCCAAATTTTTTCTCCCTTTTCTCTGTTGACTTTTTTCTTTGATTATCTTCTCTTTGATACCTACTGTCATCTCTCTTTTTTATTCATTTTTCTTTCTTATGTATTTCTTCAATTCATACTTCCTTCTCTCTGCTGTCTTATTTGTTTCCTCTGAGGTTTTTTGCCTTCATCCCCAAACCTACAACCTTTCTTTCATTATTACATCAAATGACCAAAGTTAATATCACTTTATAACACATCACTTTCAGAAGTGTGTGGATAGCACTGAATTATATGTTTTTGTACAAAATAATTGCTGGTTAGAAATACAGAGTCACATATATAACATGAAGTTCAGGGAGACCAAATGTCAGATGTTTCAGTAGATTGTTCAGTTTTCTCTTGTCAGAAAAACAAAAACAGAAACATAAGAACACTGAGATTTCTTCACTACTCTTGACTGTAGCAGCAACTTGGCCTTGCAGAAATAAAATGGCCTGTGACATAAATCCAGGTGAGCAGGGAGAAATGTGCTCTTAAAGTATAAAGGCAAGAGATTAGTGTGTGTATATATGTATGTGTGTATAGATAGGGAGGGAGGGAGGGATGTACAAGTATGATTTTTAGGAGAAATATGGATTTCTCATTTAGCTCAAGAGGGGAGAACTTTCCATAACTAAATTAGACTTCAGAGAGAACATATCCATTAGCAGGCAGAGGCCATCCATGTCAGGGACAGCAGAAAAGGAGCTGGAGCCCATCTCTCTCATGTAAAAAGCAGCAGACATGGATATGCAAGAAAGAGCAACCTTGCTTCTTGCTCCCACCAGCCTGGGAGCAGGTCTTCTCTTCAAAACTGAACTGTAATTAACGAGATTTGTTTCCAAGCTCAAAAACTGTTTTAAGCCAAGGCCACTAACTAATCATTGTCCTCTAGCAGACTGATATACTCCAAGTACTAACGCACACCTGCCTTCATCTGCCCTATACACTGAGTTTGCAATTCTTCAGAAAGAGAGGACAGACACTAAGAGGATTATTTCAGTATGGAGGAGCAATTGACCTTGACAAAGGGTATGTGTTGAGGACTCTGGAAAGGCAAGGTTAGTTTAAGGGCAGCAGGAAGTGAGAGATGAAAAGGAGCGTTGAGGAAATAAGAAAAAGCACGTATGTTTTTGTGAGACACTTTCAAAAGAGTTGAGGGAATATTCATGAATGGCCCCAAGAAAAGAAAGCCTAGGCAACCCATGTCCTGTCTCTCGTATTGTGTGAGGGAACAGAGCGTCTAGAGATTAGATCTGCCGCTTCATTTCTGTTCACTCCACCCCAAAACACAGTTTTATGTATTAAATCTCTTCTGTTTGAAGCACCAACTATGGTTTCTGTTTTTCTGACTGGTACATAGGCTCACTGTGGAGACAGATGTTAAACAAACGGACCCAAAAATAAATATAATTATACAGTTCACAGATGAAAAAGGAAAAAAAAATACCTATGTAATCTTATAACAAGTCTGTGGATCTATTTTAGGTTGTGGGTGGGCCCGGATATGTTGTGATGAGCAATCTCCTTTATTTGTATCTTATCTTTAGAGTTTTTATTTACTTGGTCAGCTTCAATTTTCACTCCTCCATCAGTGACTCCCAAATTGTCCATTACTTCTCTGACTTCTCTCTCAGCTCTTCTCCTTACTCTTTCCTCTCTCCAACTTCCTGGATATCCTTAAAGGTTTTCATCTCAAATTCATCAAGTTCAAGATCTTATTACCTTCCCCTGCAAAGTTTCTTTGTTGCTTGTCCTTTTTCCATATTTGTACAACAACAGTCTCTGCATTATCACAGGAGCCAAAAACTCTGGTTCATTCTTTTTTTTTTTTTTTTAAGATTTTATTTATTTGTTTTAGACAGAGAGAGTGCGAGTGGGGAGGGTAAAGGGAGAGGGAGAGGGAGCAAAAATCTGAAGTGGACTCAGCACTGAGAGGGGAGCCTAAAAGCAGGGCTTGATCTCATGACTGCGAGATCATGACCTGAGCCGAAACCAAGAGTTGATGCTTAACCAATTTGGCCACCCAGGTTCCCCACTCTGGTTCATTTTTATTAGACTAATTGGGTGAATACTATTGCTAAACCTCACAATAAATCTCCCAGCTTCTAATTCTCCCCAACTTGGTCCATCCTAAATACACTGCTCATAAATCTTTAAACACAATTCTGGCTGTATCACTCCTTTTTTCAGACTTCTTCAGCAGCTTTCATATATCGACCACAACTCTGACATCAAGGCTACCTGTGAATCACCTATAACCATTTTTTAAATTTAATTCCACAACTCTTCTCTGATCTAACCATACTGGACAACTTGTAGTTTGTCAGATGTGCTCTGAAGCTTTCCGCCTGCCTGATTTTTGCTTGGTCTGTTCTAAGGAAAATATTCTGCTTTTTACCTTTTGTGTCTTAAGTATACACATTTCCTATTATTATCTTAAACTTCATATTCTCTGTCAAGGAATTCCTGGTGTATTTTGAATGACATAATTGCTCTGTGAAATTTTCATTATTTTTTTTCTTTGTACAGTTCACAGGACATTGTTAATGCATTTTTTTATGTGATTTTAATCTCCTCCCATTCCTCCTTGATGTTTGGGATCTCTTACTCACTTATTCCTTAAGTGTGTGTGGTGGGTGCTTAGCACTGCATCAAAACTCCTCAAAGAAGGTGAGTAATACAAGCAGCACAATTACAAATGGCAGCATCCAGTAAGTGACTACAGTGTAGAAGAGGCATTTCCCTTTAGCTTGGAAGGAAGCCTTGCTTTCAAAGGGTTAATTGGACATCATGGTAATGCTGTGGGGAAACACATGAACTGTGTTTCTCCCCAGCAAGCTTAACGATTAAGTACTCCACACTTGAGAACTGCGTCATTGCACAGGCTGGAACTAAACCAGGGAATCAGTTAGGCAGATCTTTATTTTATCCTTGCTGCACTTTCAGAGAGAGATCATTTGAGAAGCTGAAAACTTCCCCAGGTCAATCTGTTACAGCTATGATAATGGCTGGAGAAATCTAGTAAGCTCAGAACTCTCTTCCTGGAGATCTTTTCTCCTTCCTTCCTTCCTTTTTTTTATATATATGTATTGAGTTCTACTTGCAACAATCACATCAGTTATTTCATTTCTCAAGTAATGCCTTAAAAACTTAGAAAAATATAGTTTAGACCTCTTCATGAACCATTGGATACTTAAAATGATCAAATTCCTTTTCTTCATGATAGATAAATAAATTCGTATGTGCTCTGACTGGTGAACAAAAGAAGATTGGAAAACTGCCTGATGATGGTGTCTATCTGTGATAGTTAGCTGGCATTATCAGAGGACTCTTACAATGTCAGATCATTTAATCAGAGTAAAGAGAGTAAAACTTGAGTTTCTCAATTCTTCTACCAATGGGAAGTGGGAGGCAGTGGGAATTAATCATCTTAGTACCTTATGTCATTTGATTCCAGCAGACTGAATTTCCTCTAACAAGGAAAGTGGCATGCAGTGTGTAATAATCTTTAAACACCAGCATGGCTTGGCTTTGATATGATATTCTCTGAAAACAAAAGTCTACACCTCAATCTCAGGTTTCAATAGCAGCATATAAAAATTCTGTTGGCAAGAACTGTAAAAAGGAAATTTTATATTCAGTTTCGTCGAAGGCCTTTCAATTCACTTCTTACTGATTGTTTCTTTTGTTTGGCTTTTGTACAATTCTCAGGAGAAAAATGAATCATAAGAAAAATAAATGATTTTCCTGTGTAACATTTACACAGACACATATGTAGTGATTGGATGATGATCCTCTAAGTTAGCAGTATGAAAATAATTTTAAAATTAAATTGAATGCTGGGGAAAATTTTAAAATGAAACAGACAGGCAACTCTCATCACTTAATTTAATCGACAAATATGAAATCTCCTCTAAAAAATATATTAAATGACAAGAATCTGTGAAACTTGGGTAACATTTTAACTCAAACTGGTTTTCTGTAAGAACTAAAATTAATCACACATTTATTAAAAAAAAAAAAAAAAGAAGAAGTCTTTGCTTTCCAAAAGGGCCTGGAAATATTTCTAAAATGCAGTTTCTCAGGCAAAACAGACATGCAGACCTCAAAAGCAGAAAAGAGAAGAGAAATGGACATGATACTGAATGAGATTAGAATGAACTTCACTAGGTCATAGTAACATTTTTGTTACCTTAGAAGAGAAATAGTGATTTATCCCTATCTTGAATATTTTCAGTCATGAATTGACCTCATCTCACTCAGTTTAGCACACAATCTAGCAGTTTATTTTACATTCTTATTCATTCATGTTTTCAAATCTATATACATAGTATTCTAACTAGGATGCAAATGTATTAAAGGCAACTATCATCATTTATCTTTTTGTGGGGGGGGTGAGGCCATGTGACCACCCATCATCATTTATCTTACTAAAATACTTCATAGTGCTTAAAAAAATAGTGGTTACTCCTGTATTTGCGGATGACAATAGACATTTTAAAATTACCTTTGGTAGTCTACTCAATTCCTGCCAAGAAGTTTTCTGGCCCTTCCTTTCTTTTTTAATCTATATGTCTATTGTTATAATAACATATTTTACCTAGTTCTATAGTCAGTAAAAAAAGAAATTAACCAACTAGATTAGGTCAATTGCTGCTTTATCCTTTTAGGATACAATGTCTCCAAAATGTATTCTTCTTCAACTACACAAAATGCTAAAAAAGATCATTGAGAATACAATTTTATGGTTTTGAAAATGAAAATACAGATTGTATTGTAAATCTATGTCCAGCCAAAAAAAAAATACTTTTGGGATTAAGGCCACAGAAATATAGTTCTAGACATCAAAAACCTGAAAATTTTATCTTTTACAGATTTTTATTTTAAGGAGAAAATGTGAGAAAGATAGGATTTTATTTAAGGAGAATGTAATGAAATAAAAACAATTAATAGAACAAAAAATGCTTTTGTGAATTAATGAGGACACAAACACAAAGGCACAAATAACTTCAGGAATTAAAATAAATTAGAGATACCGAGAGTGTTTACATATTAATACTATGTAAATAATAAAAATTAAAAAAATATAAATGGCAAATTTCTTGGAAAATGCTAACAACCAAATTTTAACAGGAAAAATTGAACTAAAAAGTTAAAACCTACCATTGAAACACCTATTACCCACATAGTTCTGTTGCAGGGTCATCAAGTGCAAAGGCCAAGAAAGAATTCTTGTACGGTGCAACTTTAAAAGTTGATTGAAGTAGCATGGAGACAGGACCCATGGGCAGAACTATACCACTGCTGTATGAATCTAGTGGTTATATGCTTAGTGCTCAAGGGCGAGGGGACATACAGGGAGTATTAGATCATAAATGTCTCCTTCGAATTTCTACTCATAAAGCTATTCTTGCAAGATTTCTCTGATGCTTATCATTCAGTTTAATACGGACTATCAGTGAGATATACAGGAAATCATGAGGCCCTTTAAGAATGTAGTAACCAGGGCATATTTGATCCTTCAAAACTATGCAAGTCAGCTTTCCGTGCTGAAGGTGAACATTTTTCCGGCTCTATCCCTCATCATTTCCCCCACAACCAATTTTCAGTCTTTAAATCTTTAAGATGTTGAAGGGTAAAGGGCTCATCTTCTGTAATTTCTTCAAGTTGACAGGAGTCTTAGAGATGGCCACTATCTGTCCCTGCTATAGAGTCCAAGGTGGATATTGGGGTGAATTTGTTTTGAGTAGTAAGAGTCATCTGTTGGCTGGGCAAAGTCAGGAACTGCTTGCACATATCTTGACAATAGGAGAGAACAAAGCAAAAGAGACAACACATTAGGATTATGATTATAATAAAAATAAGAAGTGTGATAAGAAGACCTTTTAAGGTATACCATAGTCCACCTCTTGCCCAACCCAAAATTTAACCAATCACTGAGAAAATTAGGAGTCAGGCATTGCCTTAATTTGGGTGTGCATATCTGCCAAAACTTTGGATACATTAGCAGAGCCATTTGGGATATATACACAACAGTTAGTCTCAATATTAGCATAATAACTTTCCCTTTGACTGGTAGTGAGGATATCAAGAGCCATTAGGTTTGGGAGGGCCACTTTTGAACTTGTGGGTGACTCTTTGTTGGGTTTGGTTAAAGGTGGCTACTGTATGTTTGCTGAAGCCTCTACTTGTAATTTTCTATCAATAGAGGTGACTCCCAGGACATATGGCTAAGGGATAAATCCATTAAGAAGCCTTTTTTGCCTGATACCTAGCTTTAACAATATCCTAATTATGAGGAATCACTGGCAAGTGGGAGATGACTTGTCCCAGGAGATAAGGGCATCCCCAAGTGCATTATCCAATCCAATTATAAGGAAGGTGGGGCCATCTGTTATCTCCACAAGTTCATAGTTAACCCCATGGAATATGGTACACGCCGACTTTTAAGGGGCGATGTTGTTATCCCAGCCACATAGAATTGATTGAGGTGATAGTTGAGTTATACAGTTATTAGGAGGGTCCATCCCATTCTTTAGCTGTTTAAATAATTATATGCCCATAGGGTCCCTGTTATTATCCCCAAAGAGGAAAAGGCACAAAGATTGTCTATATTTGAGCTATTGTGACAATTTCTCTGAAATTTACCTCAAGTTGTCATATTCAAAGACAATTAGAACTAGAATCTAACATCAACGAAGGTGTGTTATTGAAACATAATTTTTCTTGGGGCACCTGGATGGCTCAGTTGGTTAGGCATCTGCCTTTAGCTCAGGTCATGGTCCCAGGGTCTGGGATGGAGCCCCGTGTTGCATCGGACTCCCTGCTCAGCAGGGAGTATGCTTCTCCCTCTCTCTCTGCCACCTGCTACCCACTCCCCACTTGTGTTCTCTCTCATGTGTGCTGTCTCTCAAATAAATAAATAAAATCTTTAAAAAAACATAATTTTTCTCTTTAAATTCACCCTTATTTCCAGAGGTAGCCAAGTCAAGGCTAATTCATTTATAAAACAAATCCAGTTTTAACAAACCTAGCCTAATTATGTACATAAACTCAGCAAGAAGAGTGACTGATCATATAGATCCTTTAAAATCTGCTTTGCTGGAACTTTTTATAAGGAATCTCTAGATTGAACTTTTAATATCCTTTCGAGGCCAGAAAAAAGCCAAATAGTTGTCATCAGACTTGCCTGCAATACCTGTAAATTTGGGCAATTGCTCTTCTCGAGATTCCCAAAATATCCTGAGGTTACTGTAATTGCCAGGAAGTAACATTCTTTATTCACTTGGTAAGGCTGCTGGGAACTCTGTAAGCAAAATATCATGCCAACATTTCTAAGAGGTTTCATTGGCTCCATAAAGTCAACCTTAATTCCTTAAAGCTATCTGACCATATCTGAGTCTATGCATGTCTCTCTCAAATATGATATTCCAGTCAAAGCCTTGGTAATATAACCAATATTGCCAATGGTATCCTGTTACAAGGAGAACGGATTCTTTTTGAACTTATGCAAATAACTAAAATTACCTTGAAAGAAAAGCCTTTCTGAAATCTGGAGGGTTCAGGTAGGGAGAAAAGTTAAATGCTTCAATTTGTTCATAAAAGAATATTCTATCATCTTCTTCGATTCATTCAGTCCTATGTTATTAATTTTTGTTTTGTTTGAATGCATCTTCCCCATTAGTTCTAGAAATTCTTACCCAGTTTAGTTTTATGATTTTTAAAGATTTTAAAAAAAAAACCTGTATTTTTCAAAAGTCCTTCTTATGAATCTCCTTGAAGATGAAACACATTTTGCAAAAGCATCAGCACAATAACTATAAATAACAAAAAACTCAGAAATAGACATGTTTCTAGATTGGAGAGTTCATTATAATGTTTCTGACAAAGAAATCCAGTTATTCCTGTGAAACATACATTTTAATAATTAGAATGTCAAATGATGACCTTATAACAGAGCATATTAAAACTTAAGGAATTTCATATATTTTCTAGAAGTCTTACATTTTACCTATACAACGTAAGAAGGTTTATCATCATTTGTTTGACAGTGCTTCCCATGTAACAACATACCAAATAAACAAGGCTAATTAGACTTCATTTATCATTTAAATCTTGGAGAAGTTTGTTAAAAACTTTAGAAAGTTTTAAAGCACATCCCTAAATAGAATTACAGATCGTTATAAATTTAATATCTGTATTTAATTGAGGTAGCAATAACGGGTTCTGTAGGAAGTTATATAGTTGTTAGTAAAACAGCCTCCCTAACATTGAGAAGTTTTAACTTTCTTAAGTAATCAAAGACCTGATAAAGACAAAACTTAGCTTTGCTGGGCAGATAAAGAAAAGAAAAAACTTTGTTTACATTTTCTTATCAAGAACAGATCAACAATCCAAGTAAACTGTCCTTTAACAAAGGGAAAAGCAGAATTTCAATCTTATACCATTGTGCTTTTAAAATCCACTGATTTCAACTTTAGTCTTGACCATACATAAATTTTTCTCTAAAAAATCTCCCTTCACAAACCTTCTACAACTTTCTTCATTCAGATTTTTTTTTTTTTTTTTAACAGCAAGAGACACAGCGAGAGAGGGAACACAAGCAGGGGGACCTGGGGCAGAGCAAGGAGCCCGATGCGGGGTCCCAGGGTCCTGGGATCATGACCTGAGCCAAAGGCAGATGCTTAACAACTGAGCCATCCAGGCACCCCCTTCATTCAGATTTTGTCCTAAGCCTTTTCTCTCTAAATAACCAATCTCATTTTAGGACAAAACAAATTATTTTTCCCTCAACAAAACCTATTCCCATTTCATAAATTTTTCTTATTAAAAATATATCTTTCTTGCATACAGAGTGACTTCCCTTATTTCCATCAGTCTTAATTACACTTAGCAGAATTTTAAGTCTTAGAAACCTTAGTCTCCAAAGAAAATTAAGTAGTAACCAATTGTGAACTGTTTGTTACACCAGAATTCTTTAGATCAGCAAGTTTACACATTTCATAATTTCTAAAAACATACGCTTTTTTATAGTACACTCTTTTAATAAAGGAAGCATATTACCAACAGGCCCAAGTATTCTCAGTTTCTCTGCAACAAGAAGCCAAAGCAGGGAAACCTATGTTCAGCAATGTTTTAGTATTTATTTGGAAGAGACTTAGGTATCCAATGAATTCAGTTTATCATTTAGCAAAACTTCAAAGTTTCAGGTTACCAAAGATTTTGAAAGCTATTTAAAAGTTTTATATATAAACCTTTTTATTTATTCGACCTACTTGTTCTTAACAATTACCATGAAAACTTTGTGAGACAGACAAAATTAACCATCATTTTAAGTCATCTTTTTGCTGACAAATTGCAACAGAGATAACATGAACTTATTTGACCTTCAGTAAACCTTGCTGGAATAAAAACGTTATATTTAATGCTGATAAATCTAAAGAAATGTCTATCTTAATTAAGCTAACACATTTTAATAACCTTAATACCAAATATATTATACCTGGGTCCACTAAAAGTCAATCCATTTGCTCCCCATTGTCAACTTAGTTGACATATATCTAAGCTAGAAGTACTTAGAGCCTGATTTCTGAGCCCAGCGCCCTCACGACCAAGGTACTAATGTGCCTGTGGGAGGCGGGAGTTTGTCTCTCTGCATAGTGTAGCCACAGGCAAGAGGCTCAGACAAGGCATGTTCAGAAGTGTCATACTATTCAAGACATCACCAGAAAAGAACAAGTAAGAAGGAGAAGCTGGGGGAATAAAAGAGACCAAATTGCACCAACACTCTTGGATTCACTCTGTAATCCCTGTGCGGGGCTCCCAGAAATGTTGCAGGGTCATGGAGTGCAAAGGCCGAGAAAGAATTCTTGAGATCTTGTAAGGTGCATCTTAGTAATTTTATTTAAGTAGTATGAGATAGGACCCACGAACAGAAAGAGCTGCTCTTTTGCTGAAGCTCATGGTTATATATTTAGTGCTCAAGGGGGAGGGGAAGTGCAGGGAGTATTAGATCATAAATGTCTTCTTCAAATTTCTACTCATAAAACTACTTTTGTAAGATTTCTCTAGTGCTTATTATTCACTTTGTTATTAACTATTGGATATATAGACAGTCATGAGACCCTTTAAGAATGTAGCAACCAGCGTGTATTTGATCCTTATCAGAACTATGCAGGCAATAGGCCAGACTTCCAGACTAAAAGTGAACATTTTTCTGCTTCTGTCCCTCATTAGTTTAACTGATAACTTCTAGTTTTATTAGTGACATCTATTTTCATCTCATATAAATTATTTCACAATGTACAGAAAGATAACAAAAACTTTGTTTCCAAGAGAATGACAGTCTAAACACTCTGAATCACCCTTTTGCATAGCTGTAAGTCTTGAAATTCTCTCTCTCTTTCTCTCTCTCTCCCTCTCTGCCCCCCACCCCGTCCCCGGACTGTCTGTCTCTATACACACACACACACACACACACACACTTACACACACACTTGTAACTAAGCTGACAAGGAAGTATGGAATCTATGAAACAAAATGAAAGTAGGAGTCCTGGGATATAAATTAAGGCATCTATAGACCCATGGTTTGTATTTTGTTGGCTTCCCAAAGTATTATGAGATATAGCATGTAGGTTTATCGCCTATGTAAGGTAAAAAGTGGTTTAAGAGATTTATGCATAAAGCTGGGGTCCCAAGGAGTCATACCATCCTTGTAAGACAGAATAAGAAATAAAACATCATACAGAATGGTACAGCAAGAAAACTTACCTGCTGCAACTCTGGTACCGAATGAAGAGCTAAAATTTCTCTTTTTTTAAGAGCCAAAAATTCTATCCTGAGAATTTATAACCATAAGCTGGACTCCAAGTAGGTTTGTAAACTAAGTTCAAGTCACCTGAGTTGGCTAAAGTTCTTCATAATAAAGACTTCGGTTTTGATGTTTGACTAATGACAGCTTTCAAACTCCCCTTTTGCCCCACATTTGGGCAAGCTGATTAAAAAGCAAACAAAACCAGCATGTTCCTTCCCTTGGTGCCAATGGGAAGTTAAAACCATGCAAACCCAAGCCCTCTAGTGGGAAGCCTTACTCCAGCCCCACCTCTAAACCACATTTTTACTTTCAGTCTCACTTCATTCTAGCCATCAGGACCAACTTGCATCTGCCCTGCTCTTCCCAGAAAGTCTCATGGGGTGACTAATAAACCTTGGCATGTGCTCTTGGTGAACATGGTGTCATCAGTGTTGATGTCTGAACAATTCCATTAAGAGGAGTCCTTCCCATCCTCCACAGGTTTACTATAAAACATCCACACTTAAAACTACAGTGGAATTGCGGGATGCCTGGGTGGCTCAGTCGGTTAAGCGTCTGCCTTCAGCTCAGGTCACGATCCCAGGGTCCTGGATCGAGTCCCGCATCGGGCTCCTTGTTCCACGGGGAGCCTGTTTCTCCCTCTGCCTCCCTCTCTCTATCTCTCATGAATAAATAAATAAAATCTTAAAAAAAAAAAAAAAAAACTACAGTGGAATTGTAGATTTTTTATTTTTATTTTTTTCCTGCAGTGGATGCTGTTGGTGGTGTACCAGATCCCATTTATAGGGCCGGTGCACACAGATGCTATAGTTTTGTCTGCTAGTAGCTCACAGTTGTTTCCTCCTGCAAAGAATTGGCCATAATCAAATGAGAACTGCCTTACCTAGGAGATTATGCCAATCAGGTACCACCCCTCAGACAGTGATTAACTGATATTGAGGGTAGGGGATATTAAGAATTGTGAAGATTCTGAGATTTTACCCTACTTATAAGTTAACAAATTAGCTTGCCACAGTTTCATGAATGCTGGCAAAAGATATAAAATTTCATGGTCAAAGACAAAGGACTTTATCACTCACAATAAGAGCAATAGCCAGAGTATCAGAGCTGGTCCCTGTGCCCCAGTTCCCATAAGGCAACGTGAAAAGGGCCAAGTAGCACTTATGCATGAAATATATCATGTTATGGGAGAAGGAATCTTGAGCTTGGGAACAGAATCTTTTATAATGGGCTATAAGCTTACCTTAACTTTGTCCCAAAGGGAGACATTATCTTTATTATACTGAACAGAAAATAAACCTGTCCTTCAGTCTAGAGATAGACATTATCTCCAGCTTCCAAGGCTGTTCACTATAGAAACAATTTTTAAAAGATAGTACAGAACAAATGCAGTCAGCTCCTCTACTCATAAGACAGGCAGAAATACAAGAGATTTGTGGAGAATTAACTCCAATAGTTGGGTTTATTTTACTAATCTACCATTGTACATTTTGAAATTTTTTATAATAAAAAAAACTGTCAATAATCACAATTAATATAAATGGAGTAAGCTCTCCAATTCAAGAAACAATGATTATCAGAATGAAAAAAAAACAAAATTCTAACTATATACAATTTACAAGAGTTATACCTACAACCTAAGGACACACACACCAAAAAGTTCGTAATAAAATTGTATGATAATAAATGCCAGGCAAATACCAATAGAAAGCTGGCATTGCTAAACCAAATAATAGACTGAATGTAAAAAGTCTTCTGAGAAATAGAAAAGGAAAGGTTTGGTTTGGCATAAAATAATGTTTCTAAATTTCTATGCTCCCAGAAGCAGACTTAAAATACATAAAGCAAATATTGACAGAATTAAAGCAGAAATTAATAAATTTATTATTATGGTAGGATATTTTAAACACATCTATCTTAGTAATTGAGAGATCTGACAGGCAAAAGAATCTGTAAGCATCTGCACAATTTCAATAAGACAATTAGCAAGTTTAATTTAATGGACATTTACATAATAGTGTATTCAATAAAAGAATAGTATGGAGCATTTACCCAACTGTCAGATACTAAGCAGTAAAGCCAGTTCCAATGAATTCCAAAGGATTTCTGTCATGCAAATCACGTTCTCTGGCTGCAACTGTTAGAAATCAAGAGCAAAAAGATAACTAGAAACATCCAAAACTTTTATAGGTGTTGAACATAACTTTAAGTAATTCATGTGATAAAAAAGAAAAACTCACAGTGGGTATCGAACTTTATTTAGAAATAGAGATAATGAAAATATTGCATATCAAATCTCAGGTGCTATAACTAAAGCAATTATTAGCTTAAAATGATAATCCTAAGAAAAAAAAGACTAAATATTAATGGTACTTGTTGTTCAAGCCAAAAATGAAAGAATTATCCTATTTCCAGGGTGTCTGGGTCGCACAGTCAGTTAAGCATCCGACTCTTGATTTTGGCTCGGGCCATCATCTCAGGGTCTTAGATTGAGCCCCACGTTGGGCTCCACACTGGGCATGGAGCCTGCTTAAGACTCCCTCTCTCCCCCCACCTGCCCCCCCAAAATAAAATAAAATAATAAAAAAAATTATCCTATTTCCTCTGCTTCTCTCAGCTTTCACATCCAGTTCATCAGAAACCTCTAAAACTCATCCTGTATCTGTCCAATCTTCTACATCTTCTCTGCAACCACTAAGGTCCAAGTCACTCTTTTCTCTTGTCTGTGGTATTTCAACAGCAATGGTCTTCCTCCTCCCTTCTTGCCTTCCTCAAATCCATTCTCCCTGGAGTAACCACCATGATCTTTAAAAGCATACATTGGATCACATTGCTCCCATGTGAAAACTGCCAAGAATGGCCTGCTCTTTGATCACAGGGCTGGTTCTTTTAAATTATTCTCATCTGTTTTAGTTTTCTGTGCTCTGGGTTCTCTCCTCAGAGTCTCACAACACAGTAATCCAGCAGTTGGCTGGACTGTGTTCTAGAGCTCAAGGTCCTCTTCCAAGATTATTCATGTGGTTGGCAAAAGCTAATTTCTTGCAGGTATAAGACCGAGGTTCACATTTTCTTGCAGCCTTTTGATTAGAGTTCTCTTAGCATCAAAAGCCTGCCCTCAGGTCTTCCCTATTGACTCTTTCACAACCTGGGGTACTTCATCAAAGGCAGTAGGATACTCTTTCTCCAACTGATGAAGATGGAGGCTTGTATAACATAGTGGAATAAAAGAAGTGACTATGCCATACTTTTGCCATATAATGTAACCCAATCAGGGGAGCGCCTATCCCATCATATTCACAGGTCCTGCCTACACTCAAAGTGAAGGGAGTATACAGGATATGTGTACCAGACAGTGGGAATCTTTTTTTTTTTTTAATTCCAGTTAGTTAACAGTGTAATATTAGTTTCAGGTGTACAATATGTACAAGTGATTCAACACTTCCATACAACACCTAGTGCTCATCACAGCAAGTGCACTCCTTAATCCCCATCACTTCTTTTACCCATACCCCCCACCCACCTCCCCTCTGGTAACATCAGTTTGTTCTCTATAGGTAAGAGTCTCTTTCTTAGTTTGCCTCCCTCTGTTTTTATTTTCCCTTTGCTTTTTGTTTTATTTCTTAAATTCCACATATGAGTGAAATCATATAGTATTTGTCTTTTTCTGACTTACTTATTTCACTTGGCATAATACTCTCTAGCTCTATCCATGTTGTTGCAAATAGCAAGATTTCATTCTTTTTTATGGCTAATATTCCATCGTGTGTGTGTGTGTGTGTGTGTGTGTGTACACCACATCTTCTTTATCCATTCCTCAGTTGATGGGCACTGGGCTATTTCCGTATTTTGGCTATTGTAGATAATGCTGCAATAAACATCAGGTGCATATATACCTTTGAATTAGTATTTTTGTATTCTTTGGGTAAATACCTAGTAGTGCAGTTGCTGGATAGTAGGGTGGTTCTATTTTTAATTTTTTGAGGAACCTCCATAGTGTTTTCCAGAGTGGCTGCACCAGTTTGCATTCCCACTAGCAGTGCAAGAGGGTTCCCATTTCTCCACATCCTCACCAACACCTGTTGTTTCTTGTGGCAGTGGGAATCTTGATGTCATCTTAGAATTCTGCTTTCCACCCTATCCTTTTTAAAGTCCATTTTGAATAATTAAAATAGTTATCATTCTGTTACCTTTTTAAAATTTAATAGTTTATTTATTTTTGTAATTCCTCCTTGGTATCTAATCATCATTAGAGTAGATCCCTTGTCTGTGGTTTCCACTGCTGTTTTTCCATTCGTAGAGCAGAGCCTAAAACATGGAAGATAATAATGATGCTTGTGTGGATACATATGTAATATGATGTAAAAAATAATAATAATAATAATATATATATTTGGTAATTGTAGGGGAGGAAAACTAATTTTCCCTCTATGTTTCTAGGTTCTTGGCTAAGCAACACCACTCTCTCCTTAATACAAGATAGATTAACAGGAGAAAAACAAAGAGAAGTTTAATACCTCCTGTATACAAGGAAGATACCTAGGACCCATTGACTGACTCTTTAAAATGGCCCAAACCACTACCTTAAATGCCAACTTCAGCTAAAGACAAAAGAAAGGTGTTGGGGAATGGGGGAAGGGGCTGTTAATTTAAGGGTATCAAGAAAAAGACGGTGAGCAAGGATAAGGTTGTTATGCAGATTTAAGTGCTGGCCTTCTCCATTGATAAGGAGTTTCAAGAGATTAGTCATACTTCTCTTCTGGTACAGAGAAGGAGACACCCTTACAAATGGAGATTTCTCTTATAAATGTAATTTTTTTTTTTTTTTACAAAAGGGTAACTTCTACTCCTGTTTCAGAGCTTTTTCTGTATCTGCTGTTTCTCAGAAATAACTAGCTTAAGATAATCGTTTTGCCAGAGAGGCATTTTTGGCATATCATATGGTGCTCTCTTTCACCATATATTTGAGGGAAAAAACTATCCTTATCTCTAACTTAAACTTAACACTAGAAGGAAATATAGATGAGATACGAGATGAAATGTCAAGGTATAAAGCACACATAATATGAAGCATACACATACATACATTCCTTGTAAACTGAGGAGGCATAGCTCTGAATGATACAAAATTCAGGACCCATAAAGCATAAGAGTAAAAGACTTAATTAGATGAAAAATTTCTGTACATTGAAAAACACCATTAAAAAGTTTTAAAAAGACAAACTATAAATTTATAAAATATTAAAAAATATATGCCATATAATTTAATAATAATGCTATATAATAAAAATATACGAAATTTTAAGACAAACACAAACATACCAGTTTTTAAAAATGGACCAAGGTTATTATCAGAAAAATCTCAGAGGAGGAAATGAAAAGGGCCATTGCTAATAAACAGGTAAAAAGTGCTATAATTTTCTATCTAAGTATTAAACGTTATGACAGTGAGGGACTTTTTTTTTTCACCTTCTTATTGGTAAAGGTAAAAACAATAATGCTATCCCACATTGCTAAGAAAAACTTCTCAAACCCAGTCAATAGGGAGATAAATTGAGACAATATTTCCAAGAAGAAATTAGGGAATCAATATCAGAATTTCTTTTGATCCATTAATTCTGGAGCTCGGAATTAATGAGGCCCATTTAAAATTATAGTTCTGGGGCGCCTGGGTGGCTCAGTCGTTAAGCGTCTGCCTTCAGCTCAGGTCATTATTCCAGGGTCCTGGGATCGAGCCCTGCATCGGGCTCCCTGCTTAGCGGGAAGCCTGCTTCTCCCTCTCCCTCTGCCTGCCGCTCTGCCTACTTGTGCTCTCTCTCTGTCAAATAAATAAATAAAATAAAATAAAAAATAAAAAAATAAAAAATAAATAAATAAAATTATAGTTTTAATAAAAAAATTGGAAATGCCAATTTTTTCTTAATTAAATAATATGCTAAATTCATAAAATGCAACATAACTTATTCATTTAAAATAAATTATTTATTTTAAAATAATTTAATTTATTCAATTAGAATTAAAATGCTGATATAGATTTTTATTTGCTATGGATATCGGGCATTTGAAATATGCTTATACATATGTACAAAATTACATAGATGGACATATACAAGTAATTTAATATCCCTCTATCTGAAAGTTGAAAGAGGTTTTTGGACCATTTTATTTTAACTATAACACCATTATGTCTTAAAAGAAGAAATGAACAATTGAAACTCCCTGCCAAAAGTTTAGGTATTCTGCTCGAAGTTAGTAGCACAGTTAATGCCAGAAGGATTCTTTCTGTATTATATGATGTGGCAAACAAAGTCAGAAGAATTATTAACTTTCCTTACTATTTACAGCCCACTGACAAGTCCTTGAAATAGGCAGAGTGCATTCTTCTAGGGACTCAACTGCCTTTGCTAAGGGCAAAGGGCAATCCTAGCCTTAACTTCCCTCTCCCTGCAGGATCCTGTAAGTCTACTTTAACATATAAAAATTCCTTTAGAAATTTCCTTTATCTCTAAACCCCCAAGATACATGTTGGCATTCACCCCCCAAGTATATGGCCCACCGATATACATCTGAAGGGTCTCATGACTAAGGTATTTTTAGGCGGTAATAAATGACCTTTTCCCAGCAGCAGCTAGCCCCCTCAAGGTCCTGGAAACCTTGCTTCCAAAATTCCTTAGAGACTTACGCTATCCCAAATCCCCTCCCAACTTGAAAGTATATAATGGGCCACTCCTCCTGACCCCAGTGCAGCTCTTTCTAAAACCACCTTTTTGCATCAAAGACGTCTCAAGAATTCTTTCTTGGCCATCGGCTTCAAACCCTAACATCTTTCCTATATCATTATACATTAATGTTTTCTTTGCATTTCATTATAGCTTTGTAGCTTGTACACTGGAAAACATGTTTGAATGTTAGTTTTAAAGAAGTCATTTTCAACTAGCCACTAAGCGCTTTAAAGTATCATTTAAAATATAAAGCATACAAAATCAAAATCAGTCAAACATGGAAATGTCAAGTACCTAGGATTATTTTTGTCTTCAACACAGTAAGGTCTAAATAAATAACTACACAGTTTACCTGAACTGAGCTCACTATACTGAAAAATCACTCCTCTTCTATCAAAGTTTTCCATAGTGCTTCTAGTGAGATCATCTGCAAGTCTTTTGACCTGAGACTTGCAGACTTGTGGAAATGAATAGGCTAAAGTGGGCTGAGGAGGTTATGATGAAGAAGCAAAGCACCGGGGGCACAAACTACAGCCTTAAAGCATCCAATGTCAATGTAAAGGACTGAATTACACACAACCCAATAAACAAAGGTAGCTCATTGTTGCAATAGTCACCTAAGAAAACACCCCCAATTTTTCATTCCAGTGGTTCTCAAACTTTGAACTGCATTAGAATCATCTGGAGGGTTAACACATAGATTGCTGAGACCCATCCTCAGGGTTCTGATTTGGAATTGGTAAAGGTAAAAACAATAATTTCACAGGTTCCCAGATGCTGCTGATCCAGGACCACACTTGGCAAATCATGCTCTATTCTACTCTTCTAGTTTATTACTTAAGAATTATAGCTTTCTAAAGTGCTAGTGAATCCTGTTGCTCAAATTTAGACCCAACAGTTAAAACCAGAAATAGACAAGATTGCTTAAGTCACACTCAAACTAAAACCCGTTGTGCTTATTTCTTATCATACTTTTTTGAGGCATCAATAAAGATGTTTTGTAATGACCTAGAACATCCCAACCACCAGACCAGAAACACCATAATAACAACAGAATGCCTAGAAGACCACACTTTACCTATCCCCTTCCCTGCCCATGATCATGAGCTGTACACATACCTGTCCCCACCAATGATCACAAGCTCCTTGCCTGCTCTTGCACTACCCTCTCTGAACCTCTCTCTAAAACTCTAGGTGTCCATCTTGCTGACAGAGAGGTCAGTTGTTAAGGCTTGAGCCTGCCACCTCCTCTGGCTGCTAGGACCCAAAATAAATTTCTCCCTTTGTCTTTTCCAAGCCCTCATCTTTTGAGTCATTGACTTCTCTTGTGATGAGTTTATACAAATTTCTTCAGCAACAGTGTTTGCAAACCCAGCCAGGAGCAGTGCTTCCAATTTGTCCATCCCCTTGGGATTCCCCAGGGTGGAACAGTTGGCCATGGTAGCATGCCAGGGCTCACTGGTTCCCTTTTTGAGTTAGTGGCTGTGAAAGGTCATTTCAGCTACAAAATGATATAGATAAAGAATATAGATACAGATGCAGTGTAGATATCGAATTATATAGAGATAGATATGTAGTTTACCAGTATCCCCACCCCCCACAAAATGTAATCTCCACAAGTCAATAAATATTTATTGAGAATTATTCTGTCAGCACTGAGGAAACCATGATAAAAACAAAAGATATTATTTCCTACCTTCAGAAAGCATATATACAAATAGAGAATTTAAGACAATGAATACAAAAGCAAATATATAAATGAAACAATTCAGTTGTGGAAAAGGCATTTAAGAAGATAAAATATGGTAACATGATAGAAAGTACCAAGGTCTGGTATGTCAAGAATGGTTTGCAGGGATGACTCTTGAAAGGGATAGCATTTAAGTTGAGAAAAGAAAAAAATAAATAAGACAGAACTAAGAAACCTCTCATTAATATGGAGAAAAATTGTTCTAAGCAGAAGAAACAGAAAATTTAAAGCCCTGGCATAGAACTGAGATTGGAGAAGTCACAGGTAAGAAAGTAAGAAGTTTATATCTTGTGCTTTGCAATGGGAATAGAAAACAAGAGTATGATTATGTCCACTTCTGAATCTCAAAGCCTAGACCAGGGCCTGGTACACAGATAATTCTCAATAAGCTTTTTTTGTTTGTTTGTTTGTTTGTTTGTTTGTTTCTTAAGAAATAAATATATTGATTAAATGAACCAATGAATAAGTTTTGGATATAGATTTCAGTGAATGACATCCCACATACAAATAGAGATATCATTATTTTTTATAGCTTGTGTTTAATATCACAAAGGACAGAATAAATTGTCAACTTTTATTCTCAAATTCCTCCTGTAAATATCAACCAAAAGACAATTTGTTATTATAATTGAAACTGTAGTATAGAAAATGAAAAATTAACATGGTTTTGTCTTTGAATAGTGTAGGGAATCTGTGAGCCACAAGAATATTACAGAGCTAGGGCGCCTGGGTGGCTCAGATGGTTGAGCGTCTGCCTTCAGCTCAGGTCATGATCCCGGGGTCCTGGGATCAAGTCCTGCATCAGGCTCCCTACTCCTTGGGAGCCTGCTTCTCCCTCTGCCTCTCTCTCTCTCATGAATAAATAAATAAAATCTTTAAAAAAAAAAAAAGAATATTACAGAGATAAAAATATTTCTAAAAATATTGACAGGCATGGGTGCCTGGGTGACTCAGTTGGTTAAACGACTGCCTTCAGCTCAAGTCATGATCCTGGAGTTCCAGAATCGAGTCCCACATTGGGCTCCCTGCTCAGCGGGGAGTCTGCTTCTCCCTCGACCCCCCCCCCCATGCTCTCTCTCTCCCTCATTCTCTCTCTCAAATAAATAAATAAAATAAAATAAAAATATTAACAGGCATGCATTGACTTTAAGTGCTTGAGACTATACTATGGTGATAAGATGAAAAGTACATAATGTTTACAGCCTTCCCTTTGACTAGTGTGGGAAGGGTGGAAAGACAAAGTTTCATATAAGCTGAGACTATTTTTGTTATATCTATGAGTAATGCTGAACTTTGGTTCATTTCTTTTCATATTTTCTTTTTTCTTTTCTTTTTTTTTAAGATTTTATTTATATATTTGAGAGAGCGAGAGAGAGCACAAGCAGGGGGAACAGCAGGCAAAGGGAGAGGGAGAAGCAGGCTCCCTGCTCAACAAGGAGCCCAGTGTGGGGCTCCATCCCAGGACCCTGGGATCATAACCTGAGCCAAAGGTAGACACTTAACTGACTGAGCCATCCAGCGCCCCTTCTCTTCATGTTTTCATTACTATTAATTAACTTAATACACAGTATTCAAAGTATTTTGCTCACTATACATTTAGAGCAAGAATAAAAATTTAAAAACAAATCTCTTCCTCCTGTAGTTGTTATCTGATTGGGTGAATAGCTATTATTTGTTTTATGTTTCCTTTTTTTTTAAGATTTTATTTTTTTATTTGATATAGAGAGAGACAGGGAGAGAGGGAACACAAGCCGGGGGAGTGGGAGAGGGAGAAGCAGGCTCCCCGCTGAGCAGGGAGCCCCATGTGGGGCTCGATCCCAGGACCCTGGGATCATGACCTGAGCTGAAGGCAGACGCTTAATGACTGAGCCACCCAGGCGCCCCTATGTTTCCTTTTTTTAATTATAAAAATATCACATCCTACATAAAAAAGTCAAATACACAAACTGATATTATAGAAAGTGAAAACAAACCAAAAAAAATCCTTTGAAACTTTTCAACCTCCTGCCTCACCATAACAGTTTAACAAATAATATTCCAGCTCTCTCTATGAATCTTTAAATTATATATTACATATTTGCATATTATTAAATATATATTGTTTTAAGGGCACACAGAGGCTAATACGAAGGGATGGTAAAAGATATCCCATGCAATGGTAACCAAAGGAGAGCTGGGGTAATTATACTAACATTGCACAAAATAGACTTCAAGTCAGAAACTCTCAAAAGAGACAAAGATGGTCATAACATAATGGCAAAGGGGTCAATTAATCAAGATGATATAACAATTGTAAACATATATACACCCAACATTGGAGCACCTAATATATTAAGCAACTGTTAACAGCATTGAAGGGAAATAAACTATACAACAATATTCCACTTCCAACACTGAATAGATCATCCAGACAGAAAACCAATATGGAAACAGTAGACTTGAATAACACTATAAAGCAAATGAATCTAACAGACATTAACAGAATGAAGGATAAAAATCACCTAGTCGGGCGCCTGGGTGGCTCAGTCATTAAACGACTGCCTTCGGCTCAGGTCATGGTCTCAGGGTCCTGGGATCGAGCCCCGCATCGGGCTCCCTGCTTGGTGGGAAGCCTGCTTCTCCTCTCCCACTCCCCCTGCTTGTGTTCCCTCTCTCGCTGTGTCTGTCTCTGTCAAATAAATAAATAAAATCTTAAAAAAAAAAAAAATCACCTAGTCATTGCAATAGCTGTAGAAAAAGCTTTTGACAAAATACTCTTTCATGATAAAAACATTTAACAAAGTAAAAAGAAAAGAAAAAAACAACATAATACAGTTATATATGACAAACCCACAACTAACATAAAACTCTGTGATAAAAAGCAGAAAGTTTTTCCTTTAACATCAAGAACAAGACAAGAATCCTCATCCTCACCATTCCTATTCAACAAAATACAGGAAGTCTTAGCCAGAACAATTAGAGAAGAGAAAGAAATTAAAGGCATTAAAATGGGAAAGGAAAAAAGTACAAGTGGTTTTATTTGCAGTTTACATGATCTTAAATACAGAAAATCTTAAGGACTCCACTAAATAACTGTTCAAACTAATAAGTAAAGTTGCAAGATAAAACATCAACATATAGAAATCCATTGCATTCTTATGCATTAACAATAAACTATCCCCAAAAGAAAAAGAAATTAAGAAAATAATTCCATTTACAATAGCATCAAAAAGAATAAAATACTTAGGAATAAATTCAACCATGGAGGTAAAAGACCTGTACACTGAAAACTATGAGATATTGATAAAAGAAAATGAAGAAGATGCAAATAAATGTAATGGTACTCTGTTTTTATGGATTGGAAGAGTTAATATTAAATTGTACATACTACATTTTAGGGATTCAACACAATTCCTATCAAAATTCCAATGGTATTTTTCACAGAAATAGAAAAAAAAAATCGTAATGTTTTTTACAAAATGACAAAGGTCCCAAATAGCCAAAGCAATTTTGAACAAGAAAAACAAAACTGGAGGCATCATACTTTCTGACTTCAAATTATATTACAAAGGTATAGTAATCAAAGCAGTATGGGACTAGAATAAAAACAGACATATAGACTAATAGAACTGAGAGCCCAGAAACAAATCCACATATTTACAGATCTTAGTTGAGGGTTCAGGAATACACAATAAGAGAAGGATAGTCTTTGGGTGCCTGGGTGGCTCAGTCAGTTAAGCATCTGACTCTGTTCAGGCTCAGGTTGTGATCTCAGGATTCTGGGATCAAGCCCCACATCAGGAGTTTGCATGAGATTCTCTCTCTCTCCCTCTCCTTGTCCCTCCCCCTCCCCCATCTCACACACTCTCTCTCTCTCTCTCTCTCCCTCAAATAAATAAATAAATAGAAGGATAGTCTGTCAATAAATGGTCCTTGCAGAAACTGGCTATTCATATGTAGAAAAATAAATAACTGATATATGTACAAAAAATTCACACCATATACAAAAATTAACTGAAAATAAATTAAAAATTTAAATGTCAGACCTGAAAATGTAGAACTACTATAATAAAACATAGAGAAAAGTTTCTTGACATTGGGCAATCATTTTTTGGATCTGACACCAAAAGGACGGGTAATAAAAGCAAAAATAGACAAATGGTATTTCATCAAACTAAAAAACTTCAGCACAGCAAAGGAAACAATCAACTTGTACCACCTACAAAATGAAAGATAATATTTGCAAACCACATATCTGATAAATATATAAGGAACTCATGGATCACAATATCAAAAAACAAATTACCTGATTAAAAAGGACTTTATTTATCCAAAGAAGGCATACAAATGGCCAACAGGTACATGGAAATGTGCTCAACATCATTAATCATCAGAGACATGCAAATCAAAACCACAATTAGACATCACCTCACACCTGTTAAAATGGCTTTTATGGAAAAGACAAAAGATAACAAGTGTTTGTGAACGTGTGGAAAAAAGAGAACCCTTGTACACTGTTGGTGGGAATGTAAATTAGTACAGCCATTACGGAAAGCAGTATCAAAGTACCTCAAAAAATTAAAAATAAAACTGCAATATGATCCAGCCATCCCACTTTTGGGTATGTATCCAAAGAAAATGAAATTGGTATCTTCAAGAGATATCTGCACTCCCATTTTCATTGCAGCATTATTCACAATGGCCCAGATGTGGAAACAATTTAAGTGTCTGTTAACAGATGAATGAATAAGGAAAATGTGGTAAATGTGTACATTGGACTAGTATTCAGCCTTAAAAAAAGAGGTAAGTAAACCCTGCCTGCCGTTTGCTACAACTTGGATAAACCCAGAAGACATTATGCTGTATGAGATAAGCCAGACGCAGAAAGACAAACACTTCGTGATCTCACTAATAGGTGGATTCTAAAAATGTCCAACTCATAAAAGCAGAGAGTAGAATTGTGTTTACCAGGGGTTGGAAGAGGGGGGAGATATTGGTAAAAGGAGACAAAGGTTCTGTTACGCAGGATGAATATATTCTGGAGATCTAATGCACAGCATGATGACTAGTTTATAATGCTGGATTGTGTACTTGAATTTGCTAAGAGAGTACATCTTAAGTGTTCTCACAACACACAAAAGAATGTGGTAATTATGTTAGGTGATGGATATGTAAATTAGCTGGATTGTAGCATTTTTCACAGAAATAGAAAAAAATATGTATATTAAAACATCACATTGTGCACCTTAAATATATACAATTTTATTTGCCAATTATATCTCAACAAAACTGGTGAGAATAAAACAGTGCAAAAATATATATATTAAATGTGTGTATATTTCTAAGTACATATATATTTTTTCTGTTCTATTACCTACATTAAAAAAAAATCTGGAAAAAAGCCTATTAGGCCTGGGAAAGGATAATAATAATATAAAAAAAGGTGACTCTTATACACATATAATAATACTACTTATTATAAAGTTTATTTAACTCTATTAATGAGGGAACTGGTAAGATGTTAACTACCCATTCAAAGGAGAATCCAAAGAAAACACACATTTATATATCAGAAACATTGAAGGAATATGCAAATAGAGGCAAAATTGGCTTCTTTCACATTGGGAGAGGGAAGTAAATTGAACCTCTACAGGACAGAATTAGCATATCTATAAACAAGATTTTGCATTGTTATCAATTATCTGTAATTTAGAGTTTTAAAATAGCTCAAAAGCAATATAATGCTAGAATTGAATAACCAAGATGTGTGAGCTCTAACAATGCATAATTTTCCATTGACGCACAAATTTGCCCCTAAAAACAAGTAGAAAAAAACATTTTATTACACATACCAGTTAAATCTTTTTCAGCCAACTTCTAATAGGTTATCCATGGAAACAATTAGAAATGTTCCTTTATGTTTAAAACTTTTTATCTAAAATTTCACACACAGATACATATATGCACACGCATATATTCTTTCTAGGATGTGGCATGTACATTCATATTGTTGCTACATGCTCCTGGAACTGAACACAGTAACTGAAGCTCAGAGACTTGCAGAATATAATCTATGATGCTAAGGTTCTAGATATAGAATTCACCTTCTCCCCAGAATGGCACCATTTTCTTCTACTCCTAAATATTCTGAATTTAGGACTGGTGTGCAACTAGACACAGTTCTGTGAGAATAGTGGTTTTCCCAAACTGGTGATCACTGAGATCTGATCTCAAAGTTGTCTTCACTGTTCTTTGTAGGTTCTATACCAGTAAAAAAAAAAAAGTAAAATGTATTAAAGAAAAAAAGTAGGAAATGAAATTAATATAACCATGTCAAAAATACCTCTCCTGTCTCAAGTGACATTCTCTTTCCTAAATAGGAACATTGGCCTTCACCAAAACTTCTTTCTGCTTACTTGTTAGATCTACCATCTAAATATAACCCAAGCCTAGCCATTTTTCCAGAATCTGCAGGAGTTGCCTTCTGCCACATCTAACTTTGAAATGATAATCTTTTGACAGCCCTTCTGTTAGTTCTTTAGTCTTTACATTCTGATGCACCCAAATTTGCAGTCATCCAGGTGGAATCAAAATCTGGAAGTGATTTATCACTTTGAAGAAACTAGACACATTCTTTCATAGTCCTTTCTTCTTTTTTTCCTCCCCTTCCCTAATTCCTACCCCTAGAGACGAAGGAATGTATAAACTTGACAAACAATAAATCAGTAAATTAAATCAGCATCTCAGATAGGAAGAGTTTAGACTCAAAGATAAAAATAAGTTCAAAAAAGAAACAACCTGATTAGTTTCATTAGCATTTCAATAGAATTTGGGCCTTTAGAAGAGGGTGGAATAAGATTCCACCAACTGTCATTGAAAATGAACACTTTGGGACTCTTGACAAGCTGGGGAAGAAGGTAATCATTTTACTTAATTTGTTTTTAGGTTCACTCATTTAAAAGAACTAACAGTTCCATTACTCTTGGCAAAATACAACTGTGATTGCAGCTTTTCTATTCACTGCACTGGAAATATCAGTGAGTGTCTCCAACTGAGAGTGAGATATTGGCAGTATATCCACATATTATGTGCTTATACATGTTATTTTTCTCCTCTACCCTTTGATAGTCAAATTTTGATAAACTGCAAAAAATTTGTAAATAATACAATCAACCAAATCATTGTCTTATAAGAGTATAGACACAAATTCAGCAACCCAGAGTCTGCTGAGTTGTACTAATCACACCAATGGGTGTTTAATGTGGGTAATTTCAAATACAGCAGGATTTAACCATGTATATACTCTGATGCTACACAATTCTGAGTAAGGAGTCATTTGAGCATGAAAATAACAAATTATATACACCTTGTACTATATATAGTTTCTTTTCCCCAAATAGCTCTCCTAGTCATGCATGATAGTTAAATAAACACTAGATTAATTGTTTATATACAGGAGTTGAGAATTGATTTCCATTCACACTATGTCATAAATCCATGAATACTGTATCTTTTTGATAGTATTTTTGACAGTATCTTTTTTGAAATTTTAAACATTTTAGAATTTGTTTTTGTTCATTGAAAAGCAAATTACATGAATTCACCTTACTAGGACTACTGCACAATTTTTTTTTTTCTCTTGAGAAGTGGGAGAATAATTTATAAGGATCAAAATGGAGGCATGGAATCATGCAGAGGCAGCACATGGGTGATATATTCTCGTTCTTGTTTCTTAACTGCTAGCTATTTGGATAAGGAACAAGACTAATGTAAGACAAAAGAAAAATCAGTAATGATATAGTAATATAGCATTAATAAAGTATTAATATAATATAACCTTATATTGAAGGGGTTACCTCATTTTTAAATGTCCTATTTAGAGTCTTTATATAATATAGTAGGAATTATGTAAAAATGTTTGTCTATGTACAACTAAAAGATGGTGAACAAAAATAAAAATTAATAAGAAAATAAAAGTTATGAGTAATTTAAGCATTTTAATTTATTGTTTTCTAATGAAAATAATATTTCAGGTCTGATGAAGTAGTTCCATCATCCTTAGGACATGGATATCAGCAGTGATAATATTCAAATTTAGCAATTATGTCATCAGTATCTACTATACACCTAGTATTGTTCTTGGACTTATAGAGAGAACACATAGTATAAAATGTCTGCTATAAAATATATTCCAGTTCAGCTTAGAGAACAAAAAGC
This sequence comes from Mirounga leonina, assembly GCF_011800145.1. Lineage (NCBI taxonomy): Eukaryota > Metazoa > Chordata > Mammalia > Carnivora > Phocidae > Mirounga > Mirounga leonina. The sequence goes on along the minus strand of NW_023270377.1, from coordinate 87,656,701 downwards.
TCACTTCGGACTTTAAGAATGCTACAAAGACTAATTCCTTTTCCAGTTCTCAATCAATTCGCAGTGGTGATGTGTGGCTGATGTTCACAAGCTATTGGATGCCTTTGTATCACCAAAATAAGTAGAACCATAAAAGAGCTACTATTTAGGAAATACTTGCTATATGCCTGGCGCTGACTTAGTCATTTTACATTCCTTATTTAATACTCACAATTAACTTTCGAGTTATTTTCTTATACCTTTTAACAAATAAGGAAAATTGCAGAGATGAAGCACATTTCTCAAAATCTCACTGGTATTATACATTAGAAGAAGGTTGTAAATACTGTTCTATTTGCACCCTCCCTGCGCCTTTTATCACTCCATAACGCCCCTTCTACAGAGCATGTATGATCCTGGCATGGAGTATGACTCGGGGAAGACAGAGGGAAGACACAACTGAAAGCTATTAGGGTGGGGTGAGTGGGAGGAGATAAATGAAAACAGCATGCTCAAGCCACAGAAGACCTTTAGCTCATATGAGTTAAATTCTACATGAACAGAAAGATAACTTGATGGGAAAAATAAATAAACAGCTTACATTATTTTCAAAATGCTGGTATGCTCAACGTTGACTAATATTAATAATGTGTTCTTTCTGACAGTGCAGTTTATCTTAGTGCCATCAAATGGGGAAATAGCAGAATCAGGACCTTGGATCCTGGCAGAAAATTTAGGAGAACGAGCTAAGTAAGATCACAGTGGGCCTGCAGGCTCCAGCCTGACCTTTTGGATCTGATTTCGATAAAACTGAGTCATTTTACAGGTTGACTATTACTTTACTCCCTAAGTCTTTAGTATGTCAATAACCCTAATAAAAAACGTTATCATAATGATTGATTACATGATTCTCACATCCACTTCATATATGCCTAGTCCTGCCTATTTTCACCTTTCCTAGAGATCTACTCATCATTAAAACATATAGAGACTTAAATGTTTATAAACAAATCCAAATGAAATCTGAATTTTTTTTAAATACTCCAGGAAAAAGTAGTAGTAGCCTAGATGAAACAAGAATGGCAAATTATTGATAGTTATTGAAGTTGTATAATGACTACAGGAAAGTTCTTTACAATACTTTTTTTAATAAAAAAATAAATAGAAAAGAGAAAAATGTATAAGGGCAAACATAGAAGTCAGATCGGAGATCTATTTGATACCAACATAGATATCTCCAATTCTGAATAGGCCACAGTTACTTTTGAACTGTTTTGTAGGGGTGGGTATGTGTATACATAGTTGTGCTTTTAAATATGTACCACGCTTAATCAGTTTGTTAAAAAACAGAATTCCTCTCCTGGTACTTGTATCCCCTCTCGTATGTTCACTTTTGTAGAAATCATATTCTCCTCTTTATTTGACATTTTGATACTAAAATTTCACATTATGAATAAAGCAATACATTGGGGAGAATTGAGCTGTGTTTCAAAAACAAGACTGTAAGTCCTCTGTAAGCTATTTTCTCAACAGTCTTAAGTTGAGGAGGATTTAAGGATTTATTCTGCCTTTCAGCATTAGCTTCATAAATACTTGCTTGTTCTTTTTATGAGTAAAGAAAGGAATCCTTTACGTGGAAACGCAGCACCTGGAATGCCCTAGATTCTGCAAAACATTTAGAAGAAATACAACAATTCTGTCCCTGAAGCGTGTCATTTTAAGTTTAGGCAATTCAAACAATTCAGTTTCAGTTTTCTTCATTTAATAAAAGGGGAATTTTCTGAAAATGTTTTGGTATGGAACCACTTAGTTTAAAGTTAAAAATAAAAGAAACTGAAAAGTTTAGGAGGAGAGGCAGTGACAGGAATATATATTTAAAGTGAGAGCTATAAATGATAAACAAATGACAACTAGGGCAGAATGAGATCACCTAGAATGAAGAAAAGTGGACATCCGGGTGGCTCAGTTGGTTAAGCGACTGCCTTCGGTTCAGGTCATGATCCTGGGGTCCCTAGATTAAGTCCCTAGATCAAGTCCCGCCTCAGGCTCCCGGCTCAGCAGAGAGTCTGTTTCTCCCTTTCTCCCTCTGCCTCTCCCCTTGCTTATGCTCTCTCTCTCTCAAATAAATAAATAAAATCTTTAAAAAAAGAAGAATGAAGAAAAGTGACAAAAAGTTGGCAGGTATGTTGGGCAAGCTTACCTACCTACTAGCTCCCACTGTAGGAAAGAAAAATAGCGGGAGACTGGGGTGATTAAGGCAGAGGCATGCCCTTCTCCAGCTCATCAGTGTACCGTGAATTGATATGACCCAATGTTGGTGATGGTTATCTTCAAAATGAAATTTTTTTATATGCAAAGGAATAAATCACTCAACTCTACCCTGAAACTAATAATACAGCATATGTTAACTGACTTGAATTTAAATAAAAAATAAAATAAAATGAAAAATTTTAAAAAGTGGAATTTTAAAAATGAAATTTGGGAACTCTGTGTGTGTGCACGTGCATACATATATGCATGTGTGTGCACTTCCCAATTAGCACAAATGAGTCGTGCTTTATAAATATCTCAGTAAAAACTGAGCCTTAAAATTGTCAGTGGCAATTTTTATAACAATTCATTTGTATCAATAATAATATATATTACAGAGTTGCCAAACTCCTATTAAAAGACTTTCGTTATGGGACACCTTTGTGGATCACTCGGTTAACCATCTGTCTTCGGCTCAGGTCATGATCCCAGGGTCCTGCAATGGAGTCCCACATCAGGCTCCTTTCTCAGCGGGGAGCCTGCTTCTTCCTCTGCCTGCCACTCCCCCCGGTTATGCTCTCTGTCTCTCTCTCTGACAAATAAATAAAATCTTAAAAAAAAAGACTGGTTCTACCAACAGTATCCAAGAGGCCAGAGTTGCTCTATTAACCTGTTTTCAGTGAATGGGAGATTTAACAATCAGATAATATTTAATTACAAATGGATACTTGATATTTTCTAATTGCTTCTCGACCTTTTGGCTAAGATCAAGTGTAGTCTCTGTTCTTATCAGTTTAATACTTAATATTTTCTAAACAAAGTACCAAGTAGAATAAAAGTGATTCAATATTTTTTCTTATATTTCTTATACAAATATTTTGTTTCATCTATACAGAATCTTACATTGTTCCAAATCAGTGTCATTAAAACAATAATAAATGAGAAATGAAAATAAATGTGAAGATTTCTATATCACCAAAAAAAAATGCAACTTTTATGTATGCCTCATTAATTGTAGTCATATGCTCTGAGTTTCTCTGAGTAGCCAAATTATTAAAATATGTGAGGCTTGAGGTAAATGAAGCTAATATACAATCAATCCATTTAAAATAATCCAGTGGTAATAAATATAAACAGAAAAAAGAAAAGAAAAAATTCTGGGCAGGTCTTTGGTCTTGTGTGTTTATGAGGGCTTGGACTCTTTAAAAAATTCTTGAACTTCTTAATTTTTTAAATGTACTCCAGTGATTGCTTGGCAAGGTATAACAAAAGACAAGAAATAGTTCCAATTATCAGGTAGAATGCCAGTCACATTTCATTTTTAATCCACCACACCAAGTATTATAACACACTAGCACAGCATCTGAGGATAAATTGCTATTTCTATTTACTGAATTAAATTTCTGTCTCTGAGTAATTAAAAGTTTTGAACTTTAAAGGGCTTTATTTGAACACTAAGCTATATCCTTTTCTTTTTTAACATTTAATTTAGGTTCCTAATTCTCTATCAAATATCATCTGAATTACTGTTCAGTATTTTCTAGTTTAACCTTCTTTCTAGAAAAGGATTGTATGAAGTTAGTAATATAATCACATCATCCTAATTGGTGTGGATAAATTATACATCCATTGTGCAATTTTTTAGTATCTAGAGCTCATTTGATATAATTAGAATTCAATTATTTAATTGCTAATTGGAATTAAATCAGGTTATTTGGGTCTCAAGACAATATAGGGTAAATACTTCGCAGAAAATGAAGTCAGTATTGTTTCCATGCTTTGGGTATTTATAATATAAAGGGCATATTATATAAGAATGAAATGAGTCAGGATTGTGAGGGAAAAGGACAGACTGTAACAGAAACCTCTAAATCATTAGCTTCCATACCCAAAATCCTGATGTTCTTTTCTAATCACTGACTGGGGTGCATATTTTTTCATGAGCTTATATTATTCAAAACTATTTTAAATTTGCCTTACCTACCTTCCCAGTCACAAAAATAAATTCATTTCTTTAGAGTGATATCTTGTTTCTGACCAAAAATTGTATCAGCTAGTTTGATCAGGCACATTATTCACCAGCATGGCATCCAAATTGGGTTCTTTTTGGCCATTTCAGAAAGGAAATTCATTCTCAAACAAGGAAGATTTGTTCACCTCAAGGATATTATAGTGATTGTGTCTCAGGTTTTAGAAGAAATGGATGTAAAAAACGAGAATAAATATGACATCCTTTAAATGATATAATTCCCAGGTATTTAATTTTATCTTGGATAAAACAAATTGGATAAGTGGATGTTAGAGAGCTTGTTGAAATTTCAGACATTATTTTATCCTCTTGAACATCACAAAACAGTATCCTACACAGAGTAGATGCTTGAAAAACCAAATTACTTATCATGGTCAAAGTAATATTTGGTGTGCCACTTGATTTTTGGAACTCTGAAGTGACAAGCATGGAAGGTTCTGACTTGTTCACAGTCATATAAAGTTGTGACTCTCCTGTTCTCTGTCTCATATATGTGCACTTTAACACACATACACATACAAAAGTAAGGTCGTTGCCAGAATCATTCTTTACCTTTAATGGAAGTCCTCAGTGATATACAAGTACAGCTAAGATGATATTAATGGATTTGATAAAAGTTTATAATCAGAATTGTTATTTAGTCACCTGAATTTACTTTAGAAAGATGTTGATTAAAATACCAAATTATTCTCCAACCTACATCCTTTATACTCTCTTCAAAGCTTACAAGAACATATTTGGCTATATGCTTTAATTATCACCATAGAATTAACTTCTTTTTGGTGAAGTTTTCTTAAAATTTAAGTAAAATATTTTGTGGGTAGATGTTGTCACCCTTGATGCATCAAATGCATTGACTGGATGTAATAAATTTATTACAATAGCGTGACAGTCTGTTTCTTTACCTAAAAAAAATATTAGGACTTGATCTAAAGTAAAACTTAGAGTTAATATACTACCAAGACAATTAAATAAGAAAATAGAGATTATAATTAACTCACAATCTAATTAAATTATGATGCCAAAAAATGAATTTGATTTTGTTATCAATTATTTTGCAGTGTAATAACATATGTATTTTTATATTTTTTGAAATGAAAGCTGATTTTTTTTAACTCAAAGTGGTCAGCTGTTTTCTAACCATAACTTTATATGGCTAAAATTATTGTTTTAAAATTTTCAGAGGCTTTTCTCTAAAACAAATAAAAAAACTTCTGTAAAGAAAAAGTAAAATAGACTTTGTATCACTTCTGCTCTTAGAACCCTGGCCTGAACTGGGTTATAAGGTCTGGTCTAGCACCAAGAGAGGCAAAGGCCTGTGTTAGATTAAAATGTAATGTTGTCAGGGAGGAACAAGATGGTGGAGGAGTAGGAGACCTAAATTTCATCTGGTCCCAGGAATTCAGCTAGATAGGGATCAACCCATTCTGAACACCTACAAACTCAACAGGAGATTGAAGAAAAGAATAGCAGCAACTCTCTGAACAGAAAAGCGACCATTTTCTGGAAGAGTCACATTCTATCCCTTCATAGTAGTTAACCTTATTTTTGGTATATAAATATAAGTTGTTCTCTTTTTAAAATTTTGGGGTACAGTTTCCTCTAACTGACCAAAATATATCCTAAATCTCTACTGTATGGCTTTGTTCTAGTCTCCTGCCTAACCACATTCTCTCCCTTTTTTTTTTTAAATCCTCTTCTTTCCTTTTTCTACCAACTTCTTATCAATTCCTTTTATAAAATCTTCTATAATTTTCATCTTTACAGTCATATTCCATCCCTTCATTGTATTTACCCTTATTTTTGTACATATATAAGCTTTTCTTTCTTTAAATTTTGGGAGGCACTTTCTTCCAACAGACCAAAATACACCCCAAATCTAGTGTGTGGCACTGATCTATGCACGAGCCTGATCATATTTCATCAGGCTCTGTTTTTTTGTTTGTTTGTTTGTTTGTTAGTTTTGTTTTTTTTAATCTTTTTCTTTTTCTATTTCTTTTTTGTTTCTTTCCCTTTCTTGTCCCTCAGTTTCAGGTCTCTTCTGATTTGTTTAGTGTATATTTTTCTAGGGATGTTGTTACCCTGTTAGCATTTTGTTCTCTCATTCATCTATTCTCCTGTGGACAAAATGACAAGACAGAAAAAAATCACCTCAAAAAAAAAGAACAAGAGGCAGTACCGAATGCCAGGGACCTAATCAATACGGACATTAGTAAGATGTCGGAACTAGAGTTCAGAATGACAATTTTAAAGTTACTAGCTGGGCTTGAAAAAAGCATGGACGATATTAGAGAAACCCTTTCTGGAAAAATAAAAGAACTAAAATCTAACCAAGTTGAAATCAAAAAGGCTATTAATAAGGTGCAATCCAAAATGGAGGCTCTAACTGCTAGGATAAATGAGGCAGAAGAGAGAGTGATATAGAAGACCAAATGACGGAAAATAAAGAAGCTGAGAAAAAGAGAGAGAAACAACTACTGGATCACAAGGGTAGAATTGGAGAGATAAGTGATACCATAAGACAAAACAATATTAGAATAATTGGAATACGGAAGAAGAAGAAAGAGAGAGACGGGCAGAAGGTATATTGGAGCACATTATAGCAGGGAACTTCCATAATTTGGGAAGGAAACAGGCATCAAAATCCAGGAGGCACAGAGAACGCCCCTCAAAATCAATAAAAATAGGTCAACCCCCTGACATCTAATAGTAAAACTTATGAGTCTTAGAGACAAAAAGAAGATACTGAAAGCAGCTCGGGAGAAGAGATCTGTAACCTACAATGGTAGAAGCATTAGATTGGCAACAGACCTATTCACAGAGACCTGGCAGGCCTGAAAGGACTGGCATGATATATTCAGAGCACTAAATGAGAAAAATATGCAGACAAGAGTACTATATCCAGCTAGACTGTCACTGAAAATAGAAGGAGAGATAAAAAGCTTCCAGGACAAACAAAAACTAAAGGAATTTGCAAACACAAAACCAGCCCTACAAGAAATATTAAAAGGGGTCCTCTAAGCAAAGAGAGAGCCTAAAAGCAACATAGACCAGAAAGGAACACAGAATATAGTGACAGGAACCTTAGAGGCAATACAATGGCACTAAATTCATGTCTTTCAATAGTTACCCTGAATGTAAATGGGCTAAATGCCCCAATCAAAAGACACAAGGTATCAGATTGGATAAAAAAACAAGACCCATCCCATTGATATGCTATCTGCAAGAGACTCATTTTAGACCCAAAGACACCCCCAGATTGAAAGTGAGGGGTGAAAAACCATTTCCCATGCTAATGGACACCAAAAGAAAGCTGGGGTGGCAATCCTTATATCAGACAAATTAGATTTTAAACCAAAGACTATAATAAGAGATGAGAAAGGACACTGTATCATACTTAAATGGTCTATCCAACAAGAAGATCCAACAATTGTAAATATCTATGCCCCTAACATGGGAGCAGCCAATTATATAAGCCAATTAATAACAAAAGCAAAGAAACACATCGACAACAATACAATAATAGTGGGGGACTTTAACACCCCCCTCACTGAAATGGACAGATCGTCTAAGCAAAAGATCCACAAGGAAATAAAGACTTTAAATGACACACTGGACCAAATGGACTTCACAGACATATTCAGAACATTCCATCCCAAAGCAACGGAGTACAAATTCTTCTCTAGTGCCCATGGAACATTCTCCATAATAGATCACATCCTAGGACACAAATCAGGTCTCAACTGGTACCAAAAGATTGGGATCATTCCCTGCCTATTTTCAGAACACAGTGCTTTGAAAATAGAACTCAATCACAAGAGGAAAGTTGGAAAGAACTCAAATACATGGAGGCTAAAGAGCATCCTACTAAAGAATGAATGGGTCAACCAGGAAATTAAAGAAGAATTTTAAAAATACATGGAAACCAATGAAAATGAAAACACACTGTTCAAAGTCTTTGGGATGCAGCAAAGGCAGCCCTAAGAAGAAAGTATATAACAATACAAGACTTTCTCAAGAAACAAGAAAGGTCTCCAATACACAACCTAACCCTACACCTAAAGGAGCTGGAGAAAGAACAGCAAATAAAGCATAAACCCAGCAGGAGAAGAGAAATAAGAAAGATCAGAGCAGAAATCAATGAAATAGAAACCAAAAGAACAGTAGAACAGATCAACGAAACTAGGAGCTGGTTCTTTAAAAGAATTAACCAGATTGATAAATCCCTGGCAAGACTTATCAAAAAGAAAAGAGAAATGACCCAAATAAATAAAATCATGAATGAAAGAGGAGGGATCACAACCAACACCAAAGGAATTCCATCAATTATAAGAACATATTTTGAGCAACGATATGCCAGCAAATTGGATAATCTGGAAGAAATGGATGCATTCCTAGAGATGTATCAACTACCAAAACTGAACCAGGAAGAAATAGAAAACCTGAACAGACCTATAACCACCAAGGAAATTGAAGCAGTCATCAAAAATTTCCCAACAGGGCGCCTGGGTGGCTCAGTTGGTTAAGCAACTGCCTTTGGCTCAGGTCATGATCCTGGAGTCCCAGGATCGAGTCCCACATTGGGCTCCCTGCTCAGCGAGGAGCCTGCTTCTCCCTCTGACCTTCCCCCCTCTCATGTACTCTCTCTCATTCTCACTCTCTCAAATAAATAAATAAATCTTTAAAAAAAAAAAAATCTCCCAACAAACAAAAGCCCAGGGCCAGATGGCTTCCCAGGGGAATTCTACCAAACATTTAAAGAAGAATTAATACCCATTCTTCTGAAACTGTTCCAAAAAATAGAAATGGAAGGAAAACTTCCAAACTAATTTTATGAGGCCACCATTACCTTGATCCCAAAACCAGACAAAGACCCCATCAAAAAGGAGAATTACAGACCAATATCCTTGATGAACATGGATGCAAAAATTCTCAATACTAGCCAATAGGACCCAAGAGTACATTAAAAGGATTATTCACCACGACCAAGTGGGATTTATCCCTGGGCTGCAAGGTTGGTTCAACATCCGCAAATCAATCAATGTGATACAATACATTAATAAAAGAAAGAACAATAACCATATGATCCTCTCAATAGATGCAGAAAAAGCATTTGAAAAGGACAGCATCCTTCCTTGATCAAAAGTCTTCAGAGTATAGGATTAGAGGGTACAACCTCAATATCATAAAAGCCATCTATGAAAAACCCACAGTGAATATCATTCTCAATGGGGAGAAACAGATCTTCCCCCCTAAGGTCAGGAACACGGCAGGGATGTCCACTATCACCACTACTATTCAACATAGTATTAGAAGTCCTAGCCACAACAATCAGACAACAAAAAGAAATAAAAGGCATCCAAATTGGCAAAGAAGTCAAACTCTCACTCTTTGCAGATGATATGATACTTTATGTGGAAAACCCAAAAGACTCCACCCCAAAACTGCTAGAACTTATACAGGAATTCAGTAAAGTGGCAGGATAGAAAATCAATGCACAGAAATCAGTGGCATCCCTGTACACCAACAAGGCAGAAGAAAGAAAAATTAAGGAGTCGATCCCATTTACGATTGCACCCAAAACCATATTATACCTAGGAATAAATCTAACCAAAGAGCTATAAAATACTCATGAAAGAAATGGAGGAAGACACAAAGAAATGGAAAAATGTTCCATGCTCATGGATTAGAAGAACAAATATTGTGAAGATGTCAATGCTACCTAGAGCAATCTACACATTTAATGCAATCCTTATCAAAATACCATCCACTTTTTTCAAAGAAATGGAACAAATAATCCTAAAATTTGTATAGAACCAGAAAAGACTCCAAATAGCCAGAGGAATATTGACAAAGAAAAGCAAAGCTGATGGCATCACAATTCCGGAATTCAAACTCTATTACAAAGCTGTCATCATCAAGACAGTATGGTACTGGCACAAAAACAGATACATAGATCAATGGAACAGAATAGAGAGCCCAGAAATGGACCTTCAACTCTATGTCAACTAATCTTCGACAAAGCAGGAAAGAATGTCCAATGGAAAAAAGTCTCTTCAACAAATGGTGTTGGGAAAATTGGACAGCCACATGCAGAAGAATGAAAGTGGACCATTTCCTTACACCACACACAAAAATAGACTCCAAATGGTTGAAAGACCTCAATGTGAGACAGGAGTCCATCAAAATCCTAAAGGAGAACACAGGCAGCAACCTCTTCGACCTCAGCTGCAGCAACTTCTTCCTAGAAACATCGCCAAAGGCAAGGGAAGCAAGGGCAAAAATGAACTATTGGCACTTCATCAAGGTAAAAAGCTTTTGCACAGCAAAAGAAACAGTCAACAAAACCAAAAGACACTGAAAGAATGGGAGAAGATATTTGCAAATGACATATCAGATAAAGGGCTAGTATCCAAAATCTATAAAGAACTTACTAACTCAACACCCAAAGAACAAAAGATCCAGTCAAGAAATGGGCAGAAGACATGAGCAGACATTTTTCCAAAGAAGACCTCCAAATGGCCAACAGACACATGAAAAAGTGCTCAACATCGCTCGGCATCAGGGAAATCCAAATCCAAACCTCAATGAGATACCACCTAACACCAGTCAGAATGGCTAAAATTAACTAGTCAGGAAACGACAGATGTTGGCAGGGATGCGGAGAAAGGGGAACCCTCCTACAGTGTTGGTGAGAATGCAAGCTGGTGCGGCCACTCTGGAAAACAGTATGGAGGTTCCTCAAAAAGTTGAAAATAGAGCTGCCCTACCACTCAGCAATTGCACTACTGGGTATTTACCCCAAAGATACAAATGTAGGAATCCGAAGGCGTACGTGCACCCCCATGTTTATAGCAGCAATGTCCACAATAGCCAAACTATGGAAAGAGCCAAGATGTCCATCGACAGATAAATAGATAAAGAAGTGGTATATATATACAATGGAATATTATGCAGCTATCAAAAGGAATGAAATCTTGCCATTTGCAATGACGTGGATGGAACTGGAGGGTATTATGCTGAGCGAAATAAGTCAATCAGAGAAAGACATGTATCATATGATCTCACTGATATGAGGAATTCTTAATCTCAGGAAACAAAGAGGGTTGCTGAAGTGGTGATGGGTGGGAGGGATGGGGTGGCTGGGTGATAGATATTGGGGAGGATATGTGCTATGGTGAGTGCTGTGAATTGTGTAAGACTGTTGAATCACAGACCTGTACCTCTGAAACAAATAATACATTGTATGTTTAAAAAAAAAGAAGAAGAAGAAGAAGATAGCAGGAAGGGAAAAATGAAGGGGGGGAAACTGGAGGGGGAGACGAACCATGAGAGACTATGGACTCTGAGAAACAAACTGAGGGTTCCGGGGTGGGGGGCATGTGTTAGCCTGGTGATGGTGATTGGTATTAAAGAGGGCACGTACCGAATGGAGCACTGGGTGTTATACACAAACAATGAATCATGGAACACTACATCAAAAACTAATGATGTAATGTGTGGTGATTAACATAACAAAATAAAAAAAATAAAATAAAAAAGTAAAATAGTTTCACTATAATTATAGCCCGTGGTGTACATCGTAGCAAAGAGTTTTTACATTAAGTAAAGTTAACCTAATTTTTTAGTTTATATAATACTGCCACAAAACATAAGCCATACTTCTTTAAAATGGAAATGTGTATGTACATTTCAGTTAAAGCCACATACTTTATAATAGTCATTCATTCAAATGCTGTACCAGGTAGGATACAGTCTTTAGCCTCCAGGAATTTAGAGGTAAACTTAAAAAGGCATTATTATCATATTCTAAATGCTACATCAGAGGAAGCAGCATCCATCCAAGTACTCAAAACATAACCCCCAAATGTTCTCCACCCTTCTATTAAATGTCTCCATCTTGTATATCCATATGAAAAGCAGATCTGCTGTAAAATTAATGAAGCATACACTCCAGGGGCCCTGTCACTTTTTGGTCTCTAGTAAGACCTTGGAACGGGCTATAGACCTACAGAGGGAAAAGCATTACAGATTTGTGTTAACCTCAAATAAAAATTAATTAATAAATTTTAATTAATTGATTAGTAAAAGTAAAATTACATTATTTTTCTAAAATTTTGTGATGTTTGTAGTAGCTATCACTATAAAATAGTTTAATTTCTCATTCTAAATATTTACTTATTCACTTACTTTTGTATCTGTAATTTGCTTTTTTTCAGTTTTGTAAGTTATATATGCTTCAGAGCTAATAAAATCTGATTCCATTTGTTTCTCTTTTTTAATATTTTCTCTCTTTTTTTTAAGATTTTATTTATTGTAGAGAGAGAGAGAGCAGAAGGGGCAGAGGGAGAGCGAGAGAAAATCAAAACAATATAATGTTTTTGTGCTCTTATAATGTGCTCAAGCTAAGTGCTTAAATCTTAAATGCTCTCAATTTTTAGGACACTGTGGAAAAATGATTATCTACCTTTTAAAGATGAGGAAATTGTTAATTTTGAGTATATACACAGGGACAGGCACCCAAATTCTGAATCCTGACTCTGATCTTAGACTCTAGACATACCCTATTAACTGTTCACCGCTATGCCATTATGTTTGTAGTTCCTCACAATAATTTTTCCTAACACACCGGGGAGTTTCATAACCCTAGTTTTTACTCCACAGCTCTCTCTGCAGTCTAGCCTTCATTTAAGACTCAGCTCATTCATGATCACCTCTCTGAATCTTGTTTCAAATCCTCTTACCCATTTGGTATTTTCCATGCCCTCCACTGTATGCAATATCCCCTTCTACTGCATCCACCATATCATCTCTGAACATTTATTTATCTGCAGGTCTCCTTTATAAGATCTCCAACCCTCTAAGGAGAGGTCATGTTCTTAGCATTGTATTTCCTGAGAACCTTCTGCTATAACTGAGACACAGAAGGTACTTAGTAAATGTTGGTTCAATAAATAAATTGAAATGTAAAGTATAGTAGATGGGAGTGATAAACTCTGCTTAGGAGGGCAAGGTCACAAAACGGTAAAACAACGCAGTTTATTTGAGAATCACAAGTATTTCAGCATGGCTGGAATGTAGTATAAAATGGGCATGAGCAACAGGAAAGAGGTGGAAAGATAGGGAAGAGGCAGAGCACAGGAAGCTGTAGTAAACCATAGAGATGGGACTTTATCCAGAGGCTCTGGGAATATAGTGGCAGAATTTAATCATAAAATGGATATTAAATTTGTATCCTAAAGGATTTTTTTAATAACTGATTTCAAGACCATATGTAATTATTCTTTCTCTTCGAATTCAGTGTGATAAGATTAAAAATCAGACAAATTATATCTTTAGTCATTGGTTCTATCACAAAATAGCTCAGTTTCAGTACCTCCATTCTGTTAACTTCATGCATCACCAACTTTTTGACATTCTATAGACCTTGGTTTCCTCAGTTTGGCTCATCAAGGGGAAAGAGGACATGTATTTTTTTTTTTTACCCACATTAGCAAGTTTTGTCAAAGGAAATTCTTTATTTTTAAGAAATTCCCCAAACTTAAATGTTTTAGTGATGGAGTAGGCTCATAAATTAATTAATCACCAGGAATCCAACAAATGTTGCATCACATACTATGGCTTTAGGAGTACAGAGCAACTTGGGTTATTCTTATTTGTGAGGATCTTGAAGATTTAATAATATTATTATTAATAATAATAATAATAATAATAATAATAATAATGGCAGCAGGGCCCTTCTGGTTCAGAAGGTATCATTTAAGAAACCAGTTGAGTGGGGCGCCTGGGTGGCTCAGTTGGTTAAGCAACTGCCTTCGGCTCAGGTCATGATCCTGGAGTCCCAGGATCGAGTCCCGCATCGGGCTCCCTGCTCAGCAGGGAGTCTGCTTCTCCCTCTTGTGCTCTGTCTCTAAACTAAATAAATAAAATCTTTAAAAAAAAAAAAAAAGAAAAGAAAAGAAACCAGTTGAGTGAGGCGCCCGGGTGGTTCAGTCAGTTAAGCAACTGATTCTTGATTTCAGCTCAGGTCATGATCTCAGGGTCCTGAGATCAAGCCACACAGTGGGCTCTGCGCTGGGCATGGAGCCTGCTTAAGGATTCTTTCTCGCTCTTCCTCTGCCTCTCCCTACCCCCAGTGTGCACGTGCTCTCTCTCTCTCTCTCTTTAAAAAAAAAAGAAAAAGAAAGAAACCAATTGACTTCTCCCATCAGCAGAATTAGAAATCTGAGGTAGACAGTTAATATTTTTATGGGAAGAAATTGGATTATTATTCAGTCTATACTAGGATCTAGATGAAAATTCTCCCTTTTTTCTTTTCTTTTCTTTCTTTTTTCTTTTTTCTCTCTCTCTCTCATATGCACACACATAAATATATAATCATTAAAAATATAATTAGGTATTCTTATGCCCATTTTTGCATATTAAGAAACAGATGCTTGAATAGGTTATTTCCAAGATCACAAAATTGGTAAGCAGTGGAATCAACACTCTACGTTGGTTGTGCCAACCTCTAAAGCCTATGGTATTCTCCACATTTTCTCCCTCATTCAAGGGAAACCAATTAATATTTGTTATGTGCATTTGGTTCTATGAAACAGCACAATATCTTGCCCTTGGGAGCCTCCAAGTCAAATAAGTAATTTATCATCCCTCCCTTAAAAGCCATGGTGCTTCTTTTTATCAGCAAGAAAATAGGAAGCAACACAGTCTCAAAATTGATTCTTATAAACAATTTTCATAAATGATACTCACATGTGTGGCACAAACAGGACTTTTGAATGTAGAAAATTGGGGAGGGATTACAAGGGCTATAATTAGCTGTTAAAACTTAACTATCATTGCAGTTTTCAACATATTTAATAGCTTAATTAGAAAAACCTACATTCATTAATGCCTATAATGTGTTAAGTACTGCGTTAGGCACTGGGGAGTCCATGACAAGCCATAACCATTGACCTTGTCTTCAAAGAAAATGAATAATTCAATAAAGAATTACAGTAAAGCTTGTTAAGTACTATGAAAATGTATTTCAGGGGCTTTTAACCTAATCTGGAATGGTTAAAGAAAGTTTCTAGGTGGAAGAGAAGTTAAGTTCAGACAAAAAGAATAAGAATTAATGAGATGAAAAGGGATGGGTGATGCCAAAACTTAAGCCATTGGCAGATGGCCCCATGTCATTAAGGGATGCAACTTTTAGGAATGAAACAGTAAAGCAAAGAAAAGGTTATAATTAGTTATATCAGAGGTCCTGTCTCTCACAGTTTACTATTCAATGTCAAGAAATAAAAAGCACCAGAAGCATTGTAACAGGCATGATATTTCACGTTATAACAGTCCATATAACAGGGGTATAAAAAAATGGAATTTTTCTTGACTAATTTTTGAAGCTCTGTCAGATGACTTATTGTTTGAGCTTTCAGGTAAATTCAGTCCAACTGCATAATTTTTCAGGCCACTTTAGAAGAGCTTAGCCACTTCAGGAGCACTTCAGTGATGCTCAAAGGTTCATTTCTCTACCATTGTTTTCTCCTAAAAGGTCTTTCTTCCCTCCCATTTTACTTGTAAAGTCATGTAAAATAGTCCCTGGGCACCGGTTCCCAGTAGTGGTTCAGCACAGAGCATGTGAGGTGGTAGAAAGGGAAGGAAGGGTCTCATCCTTTTAGGGTCTTAGCTGAACAGCATCATGGTAAGAATTGCCTGGCCTGTCTTATTATACTCCAGAGCTGGTCTAGGCTGGCCCATGTGCTCAGGTCTGTATCTTGGACAGAGCCAGGTGCTGGTCTTGGCACATATCCAGCCCCTAGGAGTTTCACGTGGGCAGGACATGTGCACCCATCTGAGGTGAACACCCTTTTCCTTGGAGTAGTTTCTTGACTTGCTCTCCCAGCTAGTCCCAAGTTCACTCTGGGTCTTAGATCCACCTTCAGACCTGTGGGAAACTAAGGAGCTTATCTGAGTACCTCTCATGCCTAGATGTCACTGTCTTTCTCCAGGGCATATTTGTGGGCTTCCTTTCTTGTGCTGTACTTAGAAAACCTGTCTCTTCTTCAGTTAAACTTGTCCTGGTCTTGCAAGGAAATTTTTTGTTCCTTCCTCTTGACTTGCATTGGAAGAGGGGACACAAATACCACATTCTCTACTCTGCCTTTCTCCAACTTTTCTCTCAGTGTCCACTTTATGCCTACCTCAGGTTTCTCAACCCTGGCACTATTGACATTTGAGGCCTGATAATTCTTTGTTGTGGGAGGATGTCCTGTGCCCTGTAGGATGGTTAGCAGCACTCCTGGCCTCTACTCACTAGATACCACTATCACCTCTCCAACTATAATAATAAAAAATGTCTTCAGACATTGCAAAATGTCCCATGCAGGCAAATTGCCACCCACCACTTTCTTCACAAAGTAGCGATTTTGTCTATTCTAGGACAAAGGAGATAAACTGATTGTATCAAAATAAGTTCATTTAAAAATATTTTCAGTCTCATGCCTAGAATCTAGGTTTTATTTTTCTTCTCTAATCTCAGGGATACTGTGGAGTTAATTGACATCTTTTATTTGCTGAACGCTGGTAAAAATCTCTTTTGTCCCCCAGAGGTAATTGTTTTTTGTCTTTTTGTTTGTTTTTAAAGATTTTATTTATTTATTTGAGAGAGAGAGAGCAGAGCAAGAGAGAAAGAGAGCACAAGTGGGGGTTGCAGAGGGAGAGGGAAAGGAAGACTCCCTGCTGAGCAGGGACCCTCCCAACATGGAGCTGGATCCCAGGACCCTGGAATCATGACCTGAGCAGAAGGCAGACACTTAACCGACTGAGCCACCCAGGTGCCCCATCCCAGGGGTAACTGTAATCCCAAATCTTCCAGATTGAGTCAGAGGTCAGCAGAACAAACACTTGTCAATGGTTAGTGCTTCCATGCCACAAGTTAATATTTTATATATCATCTGCCCCAATAGTTTTACCAAACATCTAAAAAAGGATTCATAGTAAAAAGTTAAGAATTAAAAACATTTCTAAGATTTTAATCAATGAATTTATTTACTTATTTTTTTTAATTTTGTATGTATGCATGGAACCCACTTTATTTTATTTTTTTTAAGATTTTATTTATTTATTTGACAGAGAGCGATATATTAAAAGCAGAAACACAAGCAGGGGAGTGGGAGGAGAAGCAGGCTTTCCGCCGAGGAAGGAGCCTGATGAGGAACTCGATCCCAGGACCCTGGGATCATGACCTGAGCCGAAGGCAGACGCTTAATGACTCAGCCACCCAGGCACCCTGGAACCCACTTAAAAAAAAAATAGCCCAATAACAGCTATGGCTCTCCCTGGATAAATCTCTTTATTAGCTAGTCCTATGTTTCCATTCTTTTTCCTTGGACTCAGTTATTGTCAGATTGTTTATGCTTAGAATCTCAAGCTGTCATTATTACTCCATGCTACTTACCTATCACATCTTTTTTTTTTTTTTAATATTTTATTTATTTATTTGAGAGAGAGAGAGCACATGAGAGGGGGGGCGGTCAAAGGGAGAAGCAGACTCCCTGCTGAGCAGGGAGCCCAATGCGGACTTGATCCAGGGACTCCAGGATCATGACCTGAGCCGAAGGCAGTGGCTTAACCAATTGAGCCACCCAGGTGCCCCTATCTATCACATCTTCTCTACTTTCCATCTTCTGCTCTTTCTACTGCGACAGAGGCAGAATGATTCTGAGAACTTGCCCATATAACTCTTGGTCAGACCAAGCTGTACTTGTTTTAATGTGATGCACAAGCCAGTAGATAGACTTCTGGGAACCACATGTATCATATTGGTCTGTCTTAAAGCAGTTGTTTTCCATCCTGTAGCTGTGTGCTTAGTAGTTTTACAATTAATTTATGATATATTTTGGAGTGAAGGAGTAAAGCAATTTGCAAGAGGAATACAACTTTAAGTTTAATGCAAAGTAATGTATAATCAATCAGCAGTATTAAAAGAGAGAGAGAGAACTGCAACCATTGTGGATATACTAGGCTAGTTCATTTTCATGTTCTGACTATAAATGTCTGGGTTCACACATTATTATAAACAGGAATGTTTATAATAATGGCATAAACAAAACATTAATAGGAACAACAAAATTAGGAGCAATAATGTATTTTCAAATAAGGGTATTTATCCTGCCATGTTCTAAAAATCCAAACACATAACTAACCTGATAGCATAATTCTTGAAGTATGCATTATACCAAAGACTAATTATTTTTCTATAAAAATATGGTTACAGGATTAAGTTTTGAAAGGTCACTTCTATTGTAAAATGAAGCTAATTAAAATTATACATAAAATTGGTGGAGGTTAAAAATTTGTTTCTGAGTCCTTATTCATGTTAGAAATTCCAATATCTAGTATAATTTCAGGTGCATAATACATGCTTAATAAATACACATTAAATGAGAAGGAATTAAAGTTTTACAGAATAATATGAGTGCTAAATAAAGTAATGAGGAAGACACATGTTATAGTTTTGAAGTATGCCTGCATAAATAAAGTGTTCAATAAATGCTTGTGATCTGAGCTGAAAATGTTCTTACGGAAAAAATGAAGAGAGAATCCACAGAGTGTTGACAAACAGCTTACCACATACAGTAGGCTCCCAATGAATTAGGTTTCCTGATATTTACATCACAGTGTAAGCCCCTCCCTTGAGTGGCTCTTTTCTAATGAAGGGAATATGGCATGAAGGGGTTTCATGTCTGAAATTAGGTCACAAAGAGCTGTGGCTTTCATCTCATTTGCACTCCCTTTGGCTCTTCTTGCTTGCTTGCTCAGATGAAGTCAGTTGCCTTGTTTTGAGGTACTTCATGGAGAGACCCACATGGCAATGAACTGAGTGTGGCCTCTGGTAAGAGCCAAGTCTAAAGCATGATGCTCACTCAAAAGCCAAGATGAATCCTGAAGGGCTTAACACCTGGAGCCTGCCAGCTAACTGCACAGTTGAGCTAAGTGCAGTTATCTCTCTAAAGGAGATCTGATTCTTCACAGTGGAGAATCAAGGAAGGCTCTCTAAAACATGGTGCACTTGGACGGACTGAGCTTGGAAGGATGGAAGACTAGGGATGAATGCAGCAAGGGAGCAGGGGAACTGCATGTTCAAAGGGACAGAAACTTGAGGCAGCACTCTGTGTGGCTCAAAAGGGCTGGAGGGAAAAATGCTCAAGGAAAAAAAAAAGTAGATCTGAGAATGGAGGTGGGCAGAGCCAGATAATGAAAGCCCGTGCGCCTCAGATGGCTAAAACGTCATCTTAAAAGCAATAATAATATTGAAGAATTGAGGATTTAGATCAGAGAATTATAAGAAGATTGACATTTTTATAAAGCTTTTGTTCTGAATCAACATAAAGAAAACGGCCAGTTCATTGTAGGTTTCTGAACTCATGAACCAGTATATAAAAACATAACCGGGGCGCCTGGGTGGCTCAGTTGGTTAAGCGACTACCTTCGGCTCAGGTCATGATCCTGGAGTCCCTGGATCGAGTCCCACATCTGGCTCCCTGCTCAGCAGTGAGTCTGCTTCTCCCTCTGACCCTCCTCCCTCTCATGCTCTCGGTCTCTCATTGTCTCTCTCGCAAATAAATAAAATCTTAAGAAAAAACAAATTTAAAAACATAACCTGTTTGTTCCACGATAATATGTTTGATGAATAGTAATTATTGCATGGCCTTGATTTGCACTGGGACTGATATTTGAATATATTGACTTCTAAAGGTGGATGACAATCTCTTGGAAGTCCAGCTTAAGTTTCTAGGATGGATAGGATATATGGAGATTAAAGTATTTTCTGGCCAGTTCCTCTGATTTGCCTAACATCTAAGAATCTAATAGAATAAAACTTGAACCATGTACACCACTGTGCTCTAGACCCATATTTATCTGATTCACTGTGAGGGACTTGGGAGTGGACAACAACGATAAGACTTTAAGGATGAACAAGAGGAACATAGGAGAAAAATCACCATCAATAAGAAGGCACACGGCTTAGTGGGCTGCATGTACTTAGAAAGAGCCTGGATATATGAAGGGGGCAGGAAAGCTACATCAGAAGTTACCTACTCTCTGAAAATACCTTTGTTCCCTGGGGAGAAGGAAGCTTTGTTAAACAGAAAGAATTGTTTCACAAAGTTCCAGAGACCCTGTGGATATGCTCCATTTGTGACAGACTTTGAAATGACACCCAATGATAGCAGCCTATGGGAATTCATGCCCTTGTATAATCTCAAATTGAACACGCACAGAGGATCTAGTTACTTGTTTCTATTGAACGTAATATGGCAAAAGTGAAGGATGTCAATGCTGAGATTAAGCTATAAAGACTAACTTCTCTATGTTTTGTACTTTCTCATTCTGGCTGTTTTCATATTCCTATTCTGATGATGCTAGTTATGTTTCGAACTATCCTGTGAAGAGACCCAAATAACAAGGAACTAACAACTTCTTCCAGCCAACAGCCAGCAAAGAACTGAAATCTGCCAACAAACCATGCTAGTAAGTTTAGGAGTGGATCCTTCTTTCTCCCAACCGAGTTTTTGGATGATACTGGAGACCCACCTAGCACCTTAATGGCAGCCTGATGGGAGACCCCAAATCAGAGAACCTCGTTAAACTGTGCCCAGTTTCCTGACCCACAGAAACTAAGGTAATGCGTATATGTTACTTTAAGCTAAGTTTTAGGAGAATTTGTTACTCGAGCAATAACCATCACAAAAACATTGGATCCTTTGCCAATAGCTAAAGAGAGCTGTAAGGAATTTGAAACGGAAACGATCTTAAGGGGGTGACAATAGGAGTGAAAAGAAGCTCTAAGGATATCAGAGATCATGAGCAGCAAGCTTAACTGGTAGAGGCGGGTATTTAAGGGTGAGCATATGGAGGCAGCCTGTGACACCTGAGCTGAAGACCAACAGGATACAGGCAGTGGTTCTGCTTTTCTCCATTCTCTTCCCTGCAACACTCTCCCTTTCTGCTCTACCAAACACATACCTAAGAAGGGACAAGTTTGAGATCTCGCCTTTGAGAAGATGTGAAGATCTGTTACCAAAAAAATCTCACCTCTAAATATTTCCCAGGGTTGTCTGTTTCTTTGTATCTGTATCACTACCATGCTGGTCCAACCACTTCACTCTATCCTGCCTGAACAATTACAAAAGTTCTACCTAGACTCACCCTTTATCCCTGCTCTAATCCATTTCACGTAAATTGTTGTTAACAGGGACATTTTAAATATACAAACCAGACTGGGTATTCCCTACTTTAAACACTTCAATATATTTCTATTGCTTTTATTAAAAAAAAAAAAAAAAGCCTTTATTTGGCCCAAGAGAAGCCCCACACATTTGACCCTTGCTTGTCTTATTAGCTTCGTATTATATACACCCTTGTTATCTGCTGCTTATCTCTCAGAGATTTTTTAAATGTCACAGTCTCACTGATCTCTAGACTAGATCAGTGCCTATGTTAGCCCATTTTCTGTCATTTTTAAGTAACAGTTACTTTATTACACTTTTTTATAACATCTTTGTAATTGAATATTGTTTATTTAATTAGGTATTTATTTCATTAATTAGATGCTTATATCAACCATATTTTTTCTTTCATTAGAATTTAAGCTTAATGAAGGCAGAAATTATATGTACTTAGCATGATACAGGTACATACATATTAGGTACCAAATAAATATTTGGTGAAAGAGTAGGTGGATAGAACTGGGATATATAAAATATCTCCTCCCATATCCCATATTTCATTAAATGACATCCAGAATTGCCTAAACTGGAAACCCCTAGAGTCCTAACTCTATGTAAGAAGTCTCAGGCTCCTTCAACTACCACTGCTCCCAACCTGGCCAGTCACTCACAAGTTCTGAAAAAACATAGTATGCATGGGAATTTGTAGGAATTTGTGACCAATTGTGTGAGGCTAGAAGCCAAATCAGGCTCTGCTGGTTTTATTTCACAAATACTTCTGAATCCACCTCCTCTCCATCACTACTACCGCTAATACCTTAACAGAAAACAGTACTGTACCAATTAGACTCCCATAATCATTTTTAATTTTACTAATAAAATAAAATCATGACCTTCTAATTAGCATCCTATATTTCTTATGTAAACATATGTTATATATTAATTATATATAAATTATAATTTGATATATTAATTATATTTGTAACTATATGTATAATTTATATATAATAATATATGATTATATATAAATTATACACATATAATTATATAAAAATTATACATATAATTTCTCCATTATTAATGCATTTAGTTAAATATATTATTTAACTCTACAAGTTAAATAACTTGTAAAAACTTTACAAGTTAAATTTATAAGTTTAATGCCTTTAATATTTGTAATAACACTTTGGAGAAAACTATCCTAGTTTTAATCCTGTTTTTACAGATAGGGACATTGAGACAGGTGCATAACTTTCTAAGGGACACCTAGCTTGTAAGTGGAAGTTGCTGGCAGAATTCAAATCTGTTAATAGGCTGGAAACTAATGGAAATGGTGGAGTGAATGAGATTAGAATGTAAAAGTGTGTTTGCAAATTCCATACTCTTAAAGCACTACTGTTGCTGCCACTGAAAGTCATCTTTCACATATTGGGCGTAATTATCTTTCTAAAACATAGATGTGACTCTGCCCTACTCCCATCTTCATCCCCGCCCTCACCGGGGACAGAGGATACAAACTAAGTCCTTTAGTATGACATACAGGACATTCAAGAGCCTGATGTCTTCCAGATTCCCTGGCCTTGTCTCTTGCCACTCCTGGTTTTCACCTTGCGGCCTTGCCTTACACAGCTATTCCCTTACATGCTGTGTTTCTTCACATGTGCTTCTGCATATTTGCTTAAGCCATTCTCTTTCCCAGGAAAAGCTTCCCTCATTTCTGAGCTTGGATGCTCGGGTAAATGTCAGTCATCCTTCAAAATTTAGTTTAAGTACTATCTAATCTAGACAACTTCTGTTATTTTACTTTCTCTATTATTTTAAAGAAAAAAAGATTTTTAGTTCATGTGTTTGTCTCCTCAATGGATTGTAAGCATTTCAAGAGCAAGAACTGTATCTCATATTTTGACATCCAATGGCAATCTTAGTGATTGGCACAAGGTACGCATTCAAAAAGTAATTATCAAAGAGCACTAAGAAGGGATGGGTAAGAAGCCGAGAACAAACAAATCTGTATTGATTTAGACCTAACACTATAATAGACATTTCAACTTGTCATTTCATCCAGTACTTGTGAAAAGTAGAATCTACATGGTGTTAACAGTTCTATTTTATAGATAAGGAAACAAATGTTCATTGAAATTAAATAACTTTTCCAAGTTTTCATTATTAGTGGAATTCAAATGTAGTTTTGACTCCACAGTTAGAGCACTAAATATTATGTATGATCTAGCTTTCCTGGAAAAAGAATCGTTTTAACAATGACTACCATTTATGCTGTAATTACCATGTCCTACATATTATGCCAAGCACATTTCTTTCATTCTTTTCATTCAAACAAGTATTTATTAAGCTCATGCTATAACCAGGAATATTCTAGTGACTGGGAATATTAACAATAAATAAAACAGGTAAAAGTCCCTGTCCGCTACAGAATTTACAATTTAAGAGGAAAAGGAGAAGACAATAAATTGATAAATTCATAATACATCAATTTGTTGACAAGAGCTATGGAGAAAGATGATGTCTGAATGGATATAGGGTGTGCAGGGGGAAAGTGGAAAGGTTGCATTTGTAAATAGGGTGGTAGCGAAGGTCTTACTCAGTGACATTTGAGTTGGGACTGGAAAGAAACATGTGCTGCCTGGCATGTGGACCACCAGGAAGCTAATGTAGTAGGAATGAGAGAAGGGTAGGGAATGTTAGTGGGAGATGAAGTCAAAGAGGTAGGGGCGACAGTTGGAGGTGCATACAGGGTAAGGCATTGGATGGCACTCTTAGACTTTGACTCATATGGGTTGGAAAATTACAGAGCAGAAAAATGACACAGTCTGATATGGTTTGAAAACAACTCTCTGGCTACTGTCCTGAGAAAATAACTTCAAGGCAGCAAGGTCCAAAGACAGTCCAGTTAAGAAGGTATTTCAATAATCTATGTCAGAGATTGAAGTAGCTGAAATCAGGTGGCAGTGGAGGTAGTGAAAGTGCAGAAATTCTGAATATATTTCAAATAGAAAACAGAATTGGTATGGATTAGATGTATTTTGTGAAAGAAAAAGGAGTCAAATATAAAATATCACTGTGGTTCTTGATTCAATATGTAAAATGGACATGTAAAAGGAAGTCCAGTAAGATTCAATAAAATGTGAAAACATTTAATACACTTTTATCATTATTTCTTTATAGTAATACAATTTTGATATCTCCATATCATTTGAAAAGAAGTCTATATTAGGGATAAGTTATGTAAGTGGTCAAAATTACTATTTCAGAAAAATGATTATCACATTCTTCCTTCTATCTTTAATTTATTTTATTACTTGTATTGGTACTTGTTATACTTAGTGAGAGTGTAGCATGTCTCAAGGAAATTTACAATCAGGAGAACTTTTTTTCACTTTTTAATCCAGTGCCAATGAGACCTCAAATGACTAGCAGTAGGAATCAATCATAATAACTCAGATGTGATTCTTGGGAGAATGAAGCTACTTTCACGGCCTGTGAAAGACAGGACTTGTCATGTTTATTGCCTGAGAAGACCTTGAGCTCTTTTTATCCAATATGCATGTATAAAATTAGAGTTTTAACTAAGGCTATTGAACAGTGATATAAAAATAATCATCAAGGACACTACCATTTTTTTGAGCTGTAAGTGTCTTTGTGTGACTGTAAAAGTGATTATAATAAAGCAATCCGATGGGTGCAATGTGAAGCCAGAGAAGAAAAAAGGATAGAAGGCACAGTGAACGTAGAATTAAGAAGGTGTCATTAAGATCACAGAAGTAAAGGAAATTCTTTCTTTTTTTTTCCTTTCAAGTGGTGTGAATACCTGAAAAAGAACTCAATTAGACCAACAATCAATGGCAATACCTCTTTGGTTATGCTTATTAGGTGATTCTAGTTTAGATTCCAACTGAGCTGGAGGCACCACAAAGGGAGGAAATGTCAGCACAATATAATGCTATTGATTTGACATTTACTCATGAAATTATCTTCCAACAATCTTTGCTGAGACATCCTATCACTACCTTTATTTTTTTTTTTTCCACAATGCACGGAAAAGTAAGCTCAGTTCATCTCTAACATTAGAAATGCTATAGGAATTTGGTGTGAACTTTCACGGCTGTTTCAAGACTCTTATAAGCATTAGTTGGGTAAGGCAACAGGAGAGATGATGACTGTAAATGGGATTGATTATTTCTCGGGAGAGGAAAGAGGGAAGATGAGGTAGATAGTAACAAATCAGATTCTCTCAACTTGGTAGTCAACAGCTGGAAGTATGTCAAGTGCATAGGAAAGTTCAATGACAGTTGTCAGTACTGGATAGTCCTTTGTTAAATGATGTGAAAGATTTGGTGTTTAAAGTAACAAGTATAAGATGGGGAAAATAATAAGACTTAAAAAAAGGGAAATATATTAATAGTCAAATGAAACTTCCCTTATCAAATAGTCACTCTGGAAGAATGTACAGTAATAGAATATATATATCATTGATAAAAATTTGGGGAGCTGCTATTTTGGAATTGTCCTGAGGATGTTTTTAAACTACCCAAGAAAATGAAGAGAATGAATAGAAAATTCAAACTAAAAGATTGCCAAAGAAAATGAGGCAGAATAGTAAAAGCTGCTAAAGCAAATAGCCTCAAGCAAGGGCTTGGGATAAAGCATGAATTACCACCAACACTCTATTCTGCTTTTCTTCCTTCCCCTACAGTCCAGTACTCCCTAGACTAGTAGACACAAGGAATAATAGATTCTTGCTAAAAGGGGATAATTACTAATGTCATAGTTACAAAGGTATGGAGAACCTATTCTAATCGAAAAGCCAACTAAGTGATTTGAGATTGTTCAGGTTGGCCAAATGTTAATAAAAACTCCTATCTGCTCAGCTCTAGACTAATGACACTCGATGAATTACACCCACAGAATGACCAACAACTTGACTCTTTCTCTTTTAAATGAAGCCATACAAAATAAATGATTTTAAAACCAGATTATCGGCCTCTGGAAAAAACTACTATAGATCGACAAATAATAGTTTATTAGAAGTGTGAGTTACTTTCTGATAATATCCAATCATCAATACAACTAGCATCTTGAGATAGGATTTTCCAAATCCTTCTTGGTTTCTATGTTGTAAGTGCACAGACTTTCCACTTCAACTTCATAAACTTTGAAGATAATAAAAGATGAGGAAGATGAGCCCAGTTAACACACACACACACACACACACACACACACACACACACTAAAGGAATATATATTAAAAAGTTTATTCCTAAGGCGAGAAGAATTGAAACAGTTTCTATACCTTGAATCACAAGCAGTTCAGAGTGGAAGAGGTGATAGCCTGAGGGTTATGGCACATTGTAACATTCTGAGTAGGTGTTGATGTATTTTTAACTGTGGGGGGAAAAGCAGGCTGATTTACTTCATTTGGAACCAGAAACTAGCCCTGGCAGGTGTTTTACTGCATTAAGCATATGGGCCTCTAAATGTCGATGACACCCCTACTGCTTTCATTTTTTAAGTCAGCCTATTAATAACACTTGACAGCTGGGTCAAAAGCATATGCTATTTAGCCTTATTGTGACATTTTGGCTCGTCAGGACACCACCAGTGATTATTCAACCTTGAGACTTGCGATCTTGTGTCTTTTGAAAGTATGACTGCTCAACAGAGTAAAACAACCTATAAATTCCAGCCAGAACTCTTTATAAGGTTGTCTATATACCATAACTGAATTTACTGGCCAAGTAGTCAAATCCTTTTATGTGTGAAGCAAAATCAGCCTTTAGAGTAGATGGAGTAGATAGATCTATAATGTTATGATTTAAGGGGTCTTGACATGGAATACTTCTCAATACAAACACCCCCAAACATGGTACACACCATTTAATCTCATGTGCTGATACATAATTAGAAAATCTTTATGATTAGGTTGAGTATACAGAGGAGAAGTTTAAAGAGTTTAAGGGGGAAGTCATTTAAGAAAAGGAGCACAAAAGGAGAAGGGACTCTACAATAAAAAGATGACTGGTAGTCCTAACTGTAAAATCTAATTTTGTCTGGGACTCCTTGGGTAAACTGTTTTATGCACTGTGCATTCACTCTTCATTGTCCATTTAATCCTCACCATCAAAGGAGACTAAACACCAGGTATTAAATGCATAACACACAATGGTTGGGAATTGGGTCTGGCACAAGAATCGAACACCTGGGTTAGTGGAACAAAGAAAAATAGCCGAAGTCAACATCCATCCCTCAAAACAGACACCGGAGCGGGGAAGCTCAGAGAAAGATAAAGAGGAGCATGGCATGTGTGAGCATGAATACATTCCTCTGCTTATGGACCAATAACCCAGGGTTCTATTTGTTGGATTCCACAAACACAAAGGAACAACAACTCCTACTCAAAGAAAACAAAATAAAAGCACTCCTAGATACTATTTATTTGTTTGTTTCTCTTGTTGGTATTCTTTCTCAATCTTTTCTAAATGAATCTAGATTCTTTGATAGTGAACCCCGAGCGGGCAGAAGTAGGGCCAGAAGAGATGTGGTGCAGAAGCCAACACTTATTTTGAGCATGCCATTAAAAGCTGCCGGCATGATTCTGTCAATCTCAAACACTCCCTACCCGGTAGGGTACAGGATAAGCGTCAGAGTGCTTCCCATTATAGGAATAAGAGCAATAAAATATGAATTTTATGACCAATATTTTGATGCTCAGGCCAGAGTCCCTGCCGGGATATCTCCCAAAGGGGCTTTCTGAAATGAGTTTTGAGGACTGCAAAATCTTGGAACACCCTGACCATCAAGTATCAGGAATAAAGTCAGCATTAAAGTTATTGAAGTGTGGGGAGAAAAAAACAGCTTCCCCCTTCTTGAAAGATGAACCAGAGCAAAAGAGCAGTAGAGACACCTCCTTTCACAGGAAGTGCGTCTGTTTCATTTGCTCCCCTTATGCCAGGGATATTGACCATTTCCAACTAAGTCCTCCTCACTGAAACCTGAAGTTGTTTTTGTGTGTGTGTGTGTGTGTGTGTGTGTTTTCTGTATATCTTCAGTGAACTGGAAACAAATGTTAAGTGATAGTATTCAACCCTAAACCCATAGTAACAATTTGTATTTTATCACCAGGCTCAGTGGAAAAAGTTTAGCTAAATTTCTGTCCATTTGTGTGGGTTGGGTAAGTGCTAAAATACGTCACTTGCTTTAAGTTAGTAACTGTAACATATACATACAAAACTGGCTTAACTTTTAATTAAGACATTGGACCCATAAGTAAAAGAAATCCAGAAGTCATAAAAAATGCACTGTTCTGTGGCAAATGTTTTAACATTGGTCTTCAGAGGAATGCATTATAATTTGTTTGTTTTTTGCTTTTGTTTTGTAGAATGCTTAGTAATGTGTCAGTAAAGCAGCTTTTCTGTCTCCAATAGCATCTGCTTTCCATGCAGTGAAACTGACTTACAATGAATCTGAAGGAGAAATGTGCTCTCATATACTATATTTGGAGTAATCCTTGGAAAATGCAGCATTTGAAATACTATATAACCATAACAGCACCAATTTTTCCTTTCCCTCTGGTGACTGAAAAGAGAAAGTACGCTCCCCTCCCTCATCCCTGAACCAAAGACAATACATTGTAATTTTTTCTTATTTCACTACGATTTGTATTTTACCTGACACCATTTATTTATCCAAGTGAAAAACCACGCATTTAAATATTTTAACCAAAGATGGTATTTGGAGTGATTTTAATCGCCTAAATTCTTTTCTCTAAGCTTTAAAAGCCATCAGTGTTTTCTTATTCCTCATTGCCAAATGACGGAGGTTATGTAACACTGATCATTTCCTTTTATACTTAAAAATGAAATGCCAGTGTGAAAACATAAGTGTTTAATGTAACTACTGCTTCAGTACAGAAAATGCATGGTTAGGAAAGGTGAGATCAGCAAGAGAAATGCTTGCCAGCTCGCTGACAGCATGCCTCAACGTCCTCATGTACTTCTGCCTGGTAAGCACATCATCGCTGGGTGGCAGGATGTCCTATGTGGTAGAAGTCTGTAAGAGCTGCCACATGGGTTAGTCGTAGCCATTGTCACTTTAGGTTGGGTGTATCACTTCTGGAGATTTTAGACGCCTCCCATAAGCCTTCCTTTCTCCCTATTCTGTTATGAACACCAGCCACCATTTCTGTAATGAATCTGGTTACTTACCTGGAGAATATAGTGTATTCCATTTCTTTGGTGTGTTGAGACCCTAAACGTATTTAAAAATGTCTTACCTTTCCAAGACAAACTGAGGCCATCTCAAGACCTATCTTCTCCAAAGGAAGTTCATGAAAACTGGCTATTGTTATGGAGCTGCCGTGGTCACAGCTGGCCATTGGAAGGGGAGAAATCTGAAGCCACCTCCAGCACCTACTCCTCTGTTCCCTCTTCACCTCTCAAACTCCTGCCTCAGTTACTGTGTCGGATGACAGGAATCAGCTGTTTCAGGAAAGCAGTTATGGAGGACGTGCTGTGGGGGGAAGACTAGAGAACAAGATGCTGGCAGTGTCTCTCTTCTTATCGTTGAAATCCACGGAAACCAGAGTTTTCAGAGGAACTTTATAAAATGGATTCAATGCTATAGGTCTTGTTCCTGCCCACCAGCAATCCCTCTTTAGCAAGAAAGTGGAGACTGTACTATGAACTGATACGTCAGAAGTTCCCACATTTTATCCTTCCTATTTTGCCCTTTATAGGAGATGGGACTCAAGGATTAAGTGGAAAACTTTTCTCAAGTATAAATATAATAATATATAAATATATAAAATTCCATTCAAGCAAAAACTCAGTTTCTGGAGCCCCAGGAGTGAAGGAGCGCATGACTGTCTGACATGCTAGCCCTTCCTGTCCACTCTGCAGTATTGATTTTAAACACATGGTCCAAAGTTTCTCACTGGGATTTTGTTATTCACTAGCTGAAACTATAGACAATTTAATACTCCACATAGTTCCACTATATGAAAAATGAGAAAAGTTGTTATACTGCCCCGTAGTTTTTGCCATTATTAAGTGAAAATACAATGTAAAAACATTTAGCACAATATCTGACACATGATAAGCCAATAAAGTTAGCTGTTACTGTCATTACTCTTGAGTCAGTATCTCATTCTGCCCTCTTATGACATACTAATAATATTCTACTTACCTTTATTCTCTTCTGTTGTTTTCTAACAACCTTATGTTTGTACTTCTCCTTTCCCACTTCATTTTCTTCTCTAATTCCAGCCTCTGTTCAGTTATCTCCTAGCATTTTTAGCTCATGGCCCAATTTTCACTTCTCAGCTGAGTCTTCCCTGATCTTTTCAACTAGGTCAGATTCTTAGGTTATTTATTTTCAAGGGGCCATACTGTTTTTATTCAGGGTCAAAATGAATATGTCTGTTTTATGTATTTTATACTCCGGTGATATTAAACTCCATGAAAGCAAGAACAGCTCATTTTCTTGCTCACCATTTTATTCCTAATGCCTGAAAAGCTGTTTGACTCATATCAGGAACTCCACAAATATATTTGAAGTAAAAAGAATCAATCAACAAATGAATGCTGTCACTTGTAGGCCATTCTTTACCATCTTTTAAGAAGCTCTGCTTATTAAAAACCATGATGATCACTATCTTGTCTGCATCATCCAGATCACTTTAGGATATTACATCAACTTCCTCCATGATATCAGCTTCTAACTCAAATATTTATCTTTCCATTTCATCTCTTTTATTATCCATAATGTTGTATACTTTCCCCATAGCAAACTGATCATTCATTCATGCATGCACTTATTTATTTGATTTAAAGTGTTCAAAAATAGTGCTAAAAGATGGAGGGTAAAAACCTCATTGTCTTATTCTTGTTGTTTGCTCATTTGTTTAGGTTTGTTTCTTTAGTTGTGGGGTAGGAACAAACATATACCTATAATAAGGCTAATATAAATAAGTAAGTTTAATGATAATTGTCAGCACAAAGAATCCTAAGAGAATGGTACAGGGGTTCTCAATGAAGGCTGAGAGAAGAGTGTCAGGAAGATTTCCAGAATGGGGTAGAGGAGGAAAGGGAAAGCAAGGCAGGACTTGAGGCAATGGGAGTGACACGAAGAATATGGGACTCTAAGATGATTGCTGGAACTATAGCATAAAGTCCGAGGCAGAGCGACTCAGAGACCATGCTGACATATTGGTAAAATGAGATCATGGGGGACTTTGAATATCACACTGAAGAGTCTTTGCTCTTTCCTGAGTAATTGTGGATCCTTAGAGGATTTCAAGAAGAGGAGTGACATTGTCCAGCTTGCTTCTGAGGTTTCGCACTGAAAGCCCTATGGAGGATTTGGGGAAGCTGAGGCTGTCGGTCCAGAAGGCCATTTCGGTAGTTGAGGCAAATTGCAGTCCTGATCACAAGGTTCACTGTGGTGCTGCAGGAGAAGTGCTTGGAGAATGGAAGGTGCTAGAGGGAATCATAGGGGTGATGAACAAATAGGTCAAGGCTAGAAAATGAAAGGAAGGTAAGAAAGGCACATACGGACGGGAGCAGTGAAGCAAAAGTGGTTCAGGAAGCCCCTGTGAGTTTAAAAGCAAAGAACTATGGGAGAGCCATGCCAACTGAGCTGTTCAGTTCTTGCAGTTTAGAGTTTCTTGAGAAGCAGTTCTGAGTATTCCCAGCAAGAATTACATCCCTCCTACCGTCACCATTATCTGGCAGGAGATCAATAGAACTAATTTATTTATGTCCTTTGTCCCGTATCTATAAGCTCTTCCCCCCAGAAATCAGCTTGGCTCACTCCTTCACAATCACCACCTGTTTTCTAAGGACCCTCACTTTAGGAAACTTTCTCAATCACTCTTTTTAAAATAGCATCTTCTACAGCTCACCATACTTTTCTCTCCAGCTTTAGCCCTCTTTTCCACAAAACTGATTACCATGACACATATAAGTTCAGGTATACCTTGGAGATATTGTGGGTTTGGTTCCAGACCACTGCAATAAAGCAAATACTGCAGTAAAGTGAGTCAAATGAGTTTTTTGTTTTCCCAGTGCTTATGAAAGTTATATTTACACTATATTGTAATCTCTTAAGTGTGCAATAACATTATTTCTTAAAAAACAATGTATATGTTTTAATTAAAACATATTTTATTACTAAAAAACGCCAACCATCATCTGAGCTTTCAGTGAGTCATAATCTTTTTGCTGGTGGAGGGTCTTGCCTCGGTGTTGATCGATGCTGACTGCTCAGGGTGGTTGGTGGTTGCTGAAGGTTGGGTGGCTGTGGCAACTTCTTAACATTAGACAGCAAAGTTTGCAACATCAAATGACTTTTCCTCTCATAAACGATTTCTCTGTAGCATTGATGCTGTTTGATAGCGTTTCACCCACAGTAGAACTTCTTTCAAAATTGGAGTCAAGCCTCTCAAACCCTGACACTGCTTTGTCAACTAAGTTTTTGTAATATTCTAAATGCTTTGTTGTCGTATCAACAATCTTCACAACATCTGCACCAGAACTAGATTTCATCTCAATAAACCACTTTCATTGCTGATCCACAAGAAGTAACTCCTCATCCTTTCAAGTTTTATCATGAGATTGAAGCAATTCGGTTAAATCTTCAGACTCACTTCCAATTCCAGTTCTCTTGCTGTTTCCACCACACCTGCGGTTACTTCCTCCACTGAAGTCTTAAATCTTCAATTTGTAAAAAATGCAATATCTGCGAAGTGTGATAAAGCAAAGTGCAATAAAACTGAGGTATGCCTGTATTCATTTGATTATCATTTGCCCTTTCCTACTATATTTAAGCCTCATGAGAATATAAATTCTTGTCTATTTTGCTTATTGTAAAATAAGGGATCTTCAGTTCCTAGAACAATATTCAACACACAGTAGGTGCTCAAAAAATACTAGTTACAGAATAATCATTGCTGGTAACTTTTGGTGCCCAAGGATTACAGATTTCTGTAAAATGTTGGAAAATAATATGCGCCTGAAATACCTTGCAGAAGCATTTGCCATGTCGTCAGAGGGCTAGGAAAAGTCCTGCCCTGCACAGGGACTGCTTAGAAGTGGTTAGGGCGAAAAAGGAGATATAAGGGCTAGGGATTCCATGACTTTGGGGAACAGCAAATGCTTTGTTCTAATCCAAGGTATCATGGTGTCTGAAAGGCTACACTAATCAGGAAGCAAAGCCAGATTTGACAAGTGGGACTGGAACATCCTGTTACTATTGTGGATTATCCCTACTGCTCAATTTTACTCTAGCAGGAAAATAATATTATCTGGGACGGACACTCATCAGTGATTCCCAAATACCTGCTAGAAGCAAAACATATTCTGTTTGAAATTATTTAAATTCGTATTTAAAACTTTTAAAAATACAAGGTAACAAAAATAATACCTTCTTTGCCTTTCTTTGACCTTTTTCATCCCAAAAGAAAATAGATGTTCTACTCTTTTGACTACTAGTAAGCACAGTGGTGAAGAAAACTCTGTCAGATGGAGGATTTCCCCCATCTCCCGCCCCCACCCGCAGATTACTATTGGCTCAGCTCCCAGATACTCTCTGGCCATACATTAGTATCAGTTTTCCCCAGCCAGAAGATACATAAAACGCTTTGAATAAAATGGATCTCTTACTGATGAAGGGGGATGTAAGAAACTTGCTTTCTCAGTGGTCCTTTTGTTTGAATTTATGCTTGATTACTACATGGACCTTCTTCATTAATTCTTCATTAATTTATTTGTGTTTGTTATATTATTTACCTGAATTCTTGACTATGGTTTTCCTGAAACTCTAATACTAGACATTATAGTAAAAATGTCTATGTTATTTTCATCTATTAATGCAATAGAGAATACCTTCTCTTGTTCCATAAGGAATACTTTCTGTATTCTATCTAGTTGGTTTCATTTATTAACTCTCATTAGAAATTAAAAGTGTGGGTCCTATTTTATTTAGCAGTCTGCTACTTAGAAATTCTGAGAGTAATTGGGGTGTATTTAATAATAGGATATATAAGTGTGTCTTTTACAAACACCAACCCTTTGTTCTTATTGCTAAACTTCACTGAATTTTTTAAAATCAAATCCTCACTCTCTCTTATGTGTTCTTCTAAATTGCAGATTTACAGAGGGCAGGAATTGCTGTCTTTGTTAAGCCAGTGTTTCTAAAGCACCGGCATCTCATGCCATGCCTCTTGGCACTGAATAAATACTGATTTATGAAAACCATAAATTGGGACATAATGATCTTCATTAATCAATGGGAAAGATGATGGGGAATTTACAGCTTCAATTCAGGGGCAGTGAGACACTAAATAGACTATTTTAATGATTTCAGTATCATCACCATTCAGTAACGTCAGCAGATCAGAGTTTGTGTGTGTCATGCATGTGTATGTATGAATAGACATGTATGTGATTAATTCTAGGCAAAATGAGGGGGAGGGAGAGAGTCTGTTTAGTTTTGAATGTCATGATGTTTGCTGCTAAAAAGATTCAGTTATTTAGTCTTCCTAGCTTAGCTCTTTTTATTTCACTACCCCCGGAACTTTCTGCTCTTACGTAGCAGCCAAGAGGGCCATATTGTTCTTTGTTGACAAGATCTTAAACTTTCACTTCACTAATCAGAAGGAGACAAAATCCAAAATCCTAATTCAGAATTTAAAAAAGGAATAGTCATACTCTTTATCCTTTTTAAACAATAATCATTCCCATTTTGTAGCTTTTACTCTCATTTATGACAGATATATTTTGATATTCATTAGTTCTTAGACTTTTAGAGTATTTTAGAAACTATCTTAATTTTATTTCTGCTGAATAGCAGTCCTATTAGATTTTTCTTTAAAAAATATGTTTTCATTATCAGATATGTTTGAGAAAGGTCACAGAGCCTAACCCTCTTTCAAAATCAGCAGTGTTCATTCATTAAGTTGCAAAAAATGTTATACAAAGTTTTCTCATTGAAACCAATATTTTCTCCTATTATTTAAATGTGAAAACTTCTTTTTCTAACATTTAAAATGGATTAGCATCCTTTGGGGAAAGCTCTTAAACTTGGTTTATTTTAATGAGAAGGAAAGTGTTTCCCCTGGAGGAAAAGCAAGGGAAGTAATAGAGCTAGAACATGAAGCCAAGACTGTGGTTCCTTGGGTCTGGGGTCTCTCCAGTACACTATGGTATGATTTATCACTAATTCAACTTGATTCTAAAGTAGAAGGACAAGTTTTTTTTAATAATAATTCCTGGATCATTTCCAACATTGAATTAAGTGTAAAACAAATTACAGATATATATGGCTTAAAAAAATTCAGTATTCCTCTCCTTATCATGTTCCAAGACTGTAATTTTAAAACCACAAGAGGAAAGAGAAACTAAATTTTTAAGAGGTTTAAAGGGAATCCTAGGGGCACCTGGGTGGCTCAGCCAGTTAAACCTTTGACTTCGGCTCAGGTCATGATCTCAGGGTCCTGGGATCGAGCCCTGGGCTGGGCTCTGCGCTTAATGGGAGTCTGCTTCTCCCTCTCCCTCTGCCCTTCCCCAAGCTTCTCTCTCTCTCTCTTTCTCAAATAAATAAATAAAATCTTTAAAAAAATAAAAGGGAATCCAAAAATATTTCAGTTATTGCTGATATTTTTATTCTTTGGCATTTCAATGCCAGCCTTCTCTTCAATACCAAAAATAACAGAAATAAGAAAACAGGAAGGAATAAAAACCTTCTAGATATGTAAAAATTTCTCTGAGACGTAATTAACACTCAGTGGAAATTAGCAGAAAAAAATGGTAACTGAGTATTAGCTACCGATGAGAAGGTAGAAGAGATCATATTTGATACCTCTGTGAAAGTCCCCCCAAATATGGAGTGATTGAGAACCTTTGTGTGGGTTGAAGAAAAATCACCTTGATTGATTGGCTGTATTTAAGAAACTGTAGTATTAGTAACCCTTGTTATTAAGTCTATAAATGTATACATTTTCATCTCTAGGTGTTTTTTAAGACAATATTGATTTTTAATGGATTAACGAATAAACCAATTTTGGTATACACATAAAATGAAATTTATGCAGCTCCCAAACAGAATGATGCAGTGATGCTCATCCAACTCATATGACATGGAAGAACCTCCAAAATATTATGCTAAGTGCAAGAAACCAGACACAAAAGGCTACATGTTATATTATTCTATTTACACATAATATCCAGAATCAATAAATCTATAGAGATAGAATGTAGCTTGATGTTTGCCAGGGACTGAGGCAGAGGGAAATGGGGAGAGACTGCTTAATGGGTACAGGTTAACTTTTGGGTTATGAAAATGTTTTGGAATTTGATAGAATAGTTGTATAACATTGTGAATGTACTAAACGTCACTGGATTGTTCACTTTAAAATGGTTCATTTTATGTTATGTGTATTTCACCTCAACTGAAAAGGGAAGATTGAGTTAAGCATCTGGTATCTTAGAGTTTTGCTCCAAATACAGCCTCCAACTTTAGGCTGGAAATAACCCTATGCCTCCTTTGTGTTGCTTGATGTTAAAATAGCATGTTTTTCTTGGCATCTCTGTCTTTCCCTTTCCTGCTTCCTAATCAACATATCCAACTTGCACAGAAAGGTCTCTTCTCTGTTGAGGAAAATTAACAGTGTATATTATTTTAAGAACATTGCAAAAACCAAGCTGAAGTCCAAATTAGACTCATTCTGAGCATACTTCCATTGCTCCCTTACATACGACCCTAAAATAAAATGGGTAACAGTGTGCAGTCAGGAACTATAGAGGGAGGACACATGTGGAAGAAGCAGCTCTAAGTTAGGAAGCTGTAAAAATGGGAGTGCAGGGTGGAGGCTGTGTTAGCCCAATGGTGTATGAGGCAGATTCCTTTGGCATCTCCTTTGGAACAGACAGGTAGAGGATGCCTAAATAGGCAGGAAAATAGATTGCCAAACATGAGCTTTCTAAATGAGTCACAAAAATGTGTTTCTTTGGAAAAATGCATTTCAACTTTCAAAGTTTTGTATCAACTCGTCTCATTGCTGTTTGTGGTGGCAGTGGTTGTTTTGAAGTTCAGAAGCAGATGCCTCAGTTCAAGGCATCATTGTCATTTGTCCACCGAAAGCATTTACTTGGTTTTATAATTTATATATTTATTTATTCACTCATGCCTTTGTATCCCATTGCACTCCACCCCTCTCCCGTGACAACCCAGTCTGGTGGATTCACTATGTATCCTTTCCTCTTGCAGAGGAGAGCCTTTTTATAGAGTGATTGAGGGAGATCATCTTATGTAATTCTCTTTTCATTTTTGTTCTTTCTGGACCTTGCCCTTCATTACAATTTCCTTCTGAAATAACCCCCAAAGCAATTTGCTAGAAAAATAGTGGAGAATAGTGGGAAAAGGTCCCTGTTTAGAGACAGAAGACCTGCGTGGGATACCAAATCCGGTGGAGAACTAGGTACTTCTACATTATGAGCAAATCTAATTTCAAAAGAGTCTTCTACAAAATCATTCCTTTTAACATCTAGTTTGACTAAAATTGCAATTACAGAAATAGGTAACACACATTTAAGAAAGCTCAACTCCTATCCCAGTGTGGGAAACCGATTCCCCCTATGTTGGGCACGTCTAAGGTAGGGCTCTTAGCTGTGATAGCTGTAAATATGAGTGTGCTAGGGAAGAAGTTCACAAAGTGAGCTGAATGAATGCAGTTTCCAACTCTATAGACAGACCATGCTTACAGTGTTTGTAAGCCAGTCTTTCAGAACTCAGCTTGAATTTCCCCATAGAGACAATGTTTAATAGTTGTGAGCATATCCCCAGGCCAATCCATGGAACTTAGTAAAGCCTTAGGTAGGGATGCCTGGGTGGCTCAGTCGGTTAAGCGGCTGCCTTCAGCTCAGGT
Organism: Mirounga leonina; assembly: GCF_011800145.1. Classification (NCBI taxonomy): domain Eukaryota; kingdom Metazoa; phylum Chordata; class Mammalia; order Carnivora; family Phocidae; genus Mirounga; species Mirounga leonina. Next base: position 87,618,291 of record NW_023270377.1, on the reverse strand, counting down.
CATGATCCCAGGGTCCTGGGATCGAGCCCCGCATCGGGCTCCCTGCTCAGCGGAGAGCCTGCTTCTCCCTTTCCCTCTGCCTGCTGCTCTGCCTACTTGTGCTATCTCTCTGTCAAATAAGTAAATTAAAAAAAAAAAAAGCCTTAGGTAACTGAGGAATAATATTAGTATTGCTAATATCATCAGGATTACAGCAAAGAATGGTTGGCGATATTTGTTGAGAATGAATGTCGGGGTCGTTAGATTACTTTTCTCTCTTTTCCATCTTGCTGTCTGCCTTCCTTCCTATTGCCTGGTTGCCTGGTGCTTGATGAGAAGAAGCACCATGATCCTGGAATTACTTCCTCTTTTTCTAATTCCCCAGCTTCAAGTTCTTGTACATCTTGCTTACTTTAGGAACAGCACCTAGTGCCACAGGAAATGTTCGGTCTTTTTCTCATGTTACTTTTCTATTCGCAACTGAAAATAATATTTGCAAGTTAATGAGTGCTTCTAATAATTTCTGCTGTTAAAAGAGTATCTTTGCTAATGCCAAATACCATTTACTCTTTGGGTTTCCATATGACAGTGTGATTGGGTTGTGGCATCTTTAAATTTCCCACACCCCACCTCCAATTGTTGGGGAGTTTTATCAGCTCTCTTAAAAAAATATATTCCATATCGAGCTACATTCAATCTCCTCTACTATTCCTTGTGTATATTTTTGCCCCTTGATAGCTCATTTTGGCATCTAACAGCCAACATAATCCTTTCAAAAGGTTAGTGGCTCTTATCACTACTCTGTTCAAAATCTCCCATGCCCTTCCATCACAGAACAAAATCCAAAGACTTCCATGTCATCTTCTTCTCCCTCACATCTCTGCCTCTCTTCCCTTGTTTTGTATTTTTTTTTTCTCTCTTCCTTTGTTATCCCATCAGATTTACGGTGTCCTTCTGAGCTCATTCCTACCTCAGGCCCTTTGTACCAGTTGCTTCCTCTTTAGGATATTTTCTTTCTGATATTAGCATGGCTGTATCCTTCTCTTAATTTACTCTTCTGCTCATATTTTATTTCCTCAGATATGACTTCTCTTATCGTCAAATAGCTTCTTCTTCCTTTACTGATCTCTATCACCCTACCTCATTTGATTTTCTTTATAGCATGTATCATTAATTAACAGTAAAATTGTATTTGTTATTATTAGTTAGTTCACTAGAAAAAGAGAGCTTGTTCTCTTCACTGCTCTAGCAATAGCACTTAGAACATACCTGGCATATAAAAGACAATAGTGAATGCTTAAAGAAATCAGTGTGGCCATTTAGATATAATTATTTCGTTAGCATCCAGTGAGAACAGCATGTTGCATAGGGCTATCCTGGGAATTTAAATAAGTTTCCTATTTAAGATGGAGAACTGCAACAGTAAAATCTGAAACAGGCAGAGAACATGATGAAAGTTAAGATAAAGAAAATGTGTCAAATGGAAAGTAAAATGAAGAATTTTTTTTAATGGAGTATGAAAAACAAAAATAAAATCAGAAAAAATTTGAAACAGAATTTAAGAGACTTTAAAGATGAACACATGCATGGAATTATTTAAAAGTGGGTGATAAAGTAAATTAATGAATATACAAGAATTTCAGTAATCAATAAATTTTTAATGTTAATGAGACATTGTTTTCTCAAAGCATATCAACATATGGTGACAGACTACAGTTCATAAGGATATTTTGTCCATAGCAATTAAATTATTTTCCTCAAAAGTCTGAAGACTTTTCATTCACTTTGTTTTGATTACTATCATGGCCTCTCAGAAAATGAATTAAGTGGGCAAACCTAAAAGGTTTTTGTTTTGTTATTGTTGTTCTTAATCTGTTTGTGATCATATCATTAGAAGGGAACTGAGATGATTTTATAAATTCTGTTATTGTGGATTTGTTTGGAGTGAAATATACTTGTCTGTTTTATTAAATACACGAAATATAGTTAATACGTTACATAAAACAGAGACTGTGTGCTTAATGATGCAGTGAAATGTTTGTATGACAAACCTTTAGGGTTTAATAAGCAATAATAACAATGCAAATAAAATCCAGAGGCAAATTACAAAAGGAAGGCAGAGTCTACCGTATAATTATAACTATGAAGCTACCAAATGCATAGAGTCACTTTTTCTCTCATGGTATGGAGTAAATATGTACATGGTTTATGTGTTTCATGTGTATTTATTGAATACCTACAAGTCATTGCAAGGTATTACGGGGGGCATGTATGTCTAACACAGTATTCCTGCTCTCAGGAAATAGAAAACCTAATAAACTCTAATGCATAGTTATAAATTATATTACCTTTTATGAAAATTAAATAACATATAGATGTTTAGCATGGGAAACGTTTAAATAAATGTTGTCACCATATTTTTATAATGTAGTAGAAGCACTAGAGTATCATTTCAGAGTTGGAATGCCTGAGTTCAAATCATAGCTCTTTCTTCTGAGAGACTGGCCTTGCTTCTCTAAGCTCCAGTGTCCTCTTCTATAATTATGAATATGGTAATTAATATAAATTACCTAACATAGCACCTGGCACATAAGTAGTCCTCTGTAAATACCTCGTCCTCTGACATGAACATCTTGTAATATGAATTCAACCTTCCAATTGTTTTTTCACTGGAAACTTGCCCTTGGTTTCTGCACATTAGAAAATACTTTTCCTGAGCATCTCAGGATTTTTATATAAGGAATATTAAAAACTCCGCTCTAGTCATGCCAGGTTGATTTTTTTTCCCTTTTTGTTCTGGTGAACTGATGAAGAACAACATAATCGAAGGAAATATTCTATACAAAGACGATTTTACCTGTCATTAGGCACAACTACTCAGGTTTTACTGATTTCAGTACACATTGTTCAGACTATCTTTTTCTCCCCCTCATACCATCATTATCCTCAAATAATAGAATTTACAAGACATTTTAAGAGACCAATAAAAAGCAAGTTCCTAAGAGGAAATTAATGAATTTCCTTTTTTAAAACTTCATTAACTGTGAGAAACCTACCATTGACCATGATATTAATGGTAACTGTTTTGTTCATCAACATGTTTGTAATTCATATAGCAACTAATGGTTCTAAAGCATCTGATGATGACAAGCAATTATAATAATTACGGACTTTGTTTTATGTGCAGAGTGGCACCTGGGCTATGTAACAGTAAAATAAGGTTGTAATTTGAAGTAATATTTTACATTTTTATGCAGTTGAGAACTGCACTTCTGATTTGAAAAATTACAGAAAAGTCTCACTTCAGTTGGGTTGATTTAAATGTTTGTCCTATCACATGCATGCTACTCCAGAGATCATTTCAAAGAAAAAAAAAAAGATCAGAATTACTTAAGCATCACGATGGGCATGTATTTGCACCTGGTAACCTTTCTATACTCAACAAAATTCAAACCATACACAAACCAGTATTCAGGTCTGAAACAGTGGGAGGTCTGAAAAGATCCATGTTTACATAGACATTAGAAAGCGCTTTCCAGACCATGTTTAGGCTTTTCTGTATTAAGGTAATTGATATTTCATAGAAAGACATTTTTTAATGTCCAGAGACTGGAACAGAAATGCTGTCCACCTTTAACAACAGAATTTCCCTTTTATAGGTTCTACAGCCTTGAAGAAACCCCCCCAAGTCCCAAACCACTTTTCTTGACAGTTTGCATCCACTCTGACTTCCTTTTCTGATCCTGCAAATTAAATAGTCACTTGTAGCACTGAATTGTGTCATAGCTAACACTGTACTAGCTGTAATTGCTTTATGTAGGCAAGTTTCAAATGAAAAGATCTTCAAAGAAAACTTCTAGTGGCAGCCAGCTAAGGAGCTGCATTGGGGGTGTGGGGAAAGGGGGAAAGGGGAGAGAGGAGTTGGCTCTGGCAGGTGCTGAGGAGGCAGTGACAGAATTGCTTATACCTTCACTAGAGAAGTTCAGAACAGTTGGGATAATATCTACATTTTTGGCAGAATTCATGCCCATAAAATCTGCAGGTTAGAACTTAAAGAAATTCTTCCTTATATAAGGTTGGCATTTAGCAGGTACCCCATCCAGAGTAAGGTATCATCTCTTTGACAAGAAAAGTCATTTTTCTGTGAGACATTTAATTAGTGGAGTTATTTCTCTCTAAACTCGAAGTTTGACATCACCTGCTATTAGACTAGGCAAGGCCAAGAGTATTGATTTTAGATGACTTACGCAGTTTTTCAGTAACCACAAAGCCTGCTGTTTTTTAGTTAATATAACTTGGGGAGAAAACAGCATATATTTTGGGAGCAAATCCATATTTATTTTATGTTTCTGTGGGACCAAGATATCTACCTGTGTTTACAGAGTTTCTATGCCAGACTATTTTAAGGTAAAATAGTTATTCTAAAATAAGAAAAGTTATTCTAAAATAAGAACAGGTAAAATGTCTACCATCAAATGGGCTGAATACATTTAATTTCATATAAAATGCCTCTTCATTCCCCAACCTCTTTCAATTCCCTGAAGGTTAATGCCCACTAAAAATACGAACACAAATATTTATTTTTTGTTTTCTTTGGATTAAAGAGACAATCTCTAAAGGGCATTTCAAATGCGTTTCATATTCAAAAATAATGCTTTATGTGACCTTAAGAAATGCCTCAGTCCAGGACTTTTCTTTGTGTTTATGCATTCACATTCACTGCTGTCCAGGTTGCTGGTCTTCATGGTTGAAAATCACCCCACAAGGACCGTTCAGAAAGATTTTCATTTATATTACATAATATAAAATCATATCATTATCTAGAACTGATTACAAATAAAAAAACTAATTTCAATGTTTAATCATGACAGCTTCACTAAACTATTAATGCTACAATCATAATAAATTTATTTTTCATATTTGTGACATATTATTTGTTAGTCTTAAGATACAATGAAACCTTCACAGTGCCCACAGGGTCTTCATGGTCTGATCACAGACTGCCTCCTTCTCAATTCTCACATCTCTCTCACTTGTTCACTCCATCCCAGACACACTGACCTTTTGTGGTTGCCAAATGGACAATCACACACTCCACCTTGCTTTTGCATGTCCTGTCACTAAGCCTGGAGCATCCTACCCCCCCTTCTACACCCCCCCCACATTTGTTCACATGACTCACAGCCTCACTGGATTCAAATCTCTTTTCAAATGTCATTTCTCTATGGAGGACTTCCCTTGCCACCTTATTTAATTTAATACCCCATCAATATTTACACACACTGCTTTACCTTTCTTCCAGTTTTATTACCTTTCCTCTTCACTGGGATGTCAGGAGACCTAGAAGAGGGAAATGAGTTTTGTTTGGTGCTGTGCCCACAGCACAAGGAACAGTGCTGACAAATGCACCTGCTCAGTAAATATTTGCCGAATGAAACACGGGCTGCTCAGGGTGTGGAGCACTCTGATGTGTTAGCTCACTGAAGGCTCACAGGACCCTAGTGCTTGGTAGAAACCAGTGAGGGAGTCGCCAGGAGAAGTCAGGTATTCTGCCTATGACCCAGAGAAGGAAAGAAAATTGGAAATACTATACCGTCCCATCCCATCCCAAAGGCAGATGTGAACTGAAAGCAAGGTGTTGGTATGGTGTGATGTGTTCATATGACATCTGGTATATGACCTACCTATCCAAAGCTGGTGTGCCATCATTGAGGAAGCTCAGAAAATGTCCATGAGGCTTAAACCAGTACTGTGGCTGAGATCCTAAACTCCCTTTCTCTAATTATAAATTAGAGAAGATAGAATGAGAAAGATAGAATGAGAAGATAGAATGAGAAGATAGAATGAGAAAATTAAGCTCTTGAAACTCATTTTCATAGTTTTGTGTTTTCAATCCCCAATGGTAATGATCTTTTAATGCAGATTTTATCTGTGAATTCTATTTATTGTGAGTGGTCATTAACATTTGCTAGCTAATGCATTTATTCATGTTAGGAAGTAGAAATGCAGAATATGTGTTGGATTCTTTGATTATCAGCAGATAGCTCAATAACATTCTTAGAATAATGTTGCCCACAAACTTTTAAATGAATAACAGACTCTTGTGTACACAAAACACGCATTCCTTAAAGAAATGCTCTGAATAAAGCAGTAGGTTTAGGTCAGTAATAAGTTTATATAAATTAATAAATGCCAACTTCTTTGAGCTTAATAACTTTTCCTACAGGTTTGGTGGCTAAATATAAACCACCAATCTTTAAAGTTGCCTATTTCCAAGAAAATATGTAACTGTTGATTGTTTGACTCTAGAGTAACACTGGACCTGTCAGGATTAATTAAACATAAATGAATGACTCAACAGTTGGATGAAAACCATTATCCACTTTGCTACCAATTAAAACAAAAACAAAAATAGAAATGAATCTATGACAAGGGAGACTATCATAGATTATCCAAAACTACAAAAACATCCATTATTTGCAGGCGCCATGACTCATCATTCAAAGGTACGTGCAGTTCCAGCTATGTTAACATTTCCAAAAAACCTTCTCTAATTCCTGGCCCGAATCCTCCCTTTTTCTCTAATCTTGCCCTACATCCTGGCCAGTGCCTTCACCTATACCTTCTTGAGACATCTTTACTACTGGAGACTGTCAACACATGTTCTTTTCATAAGAAATAACAGGGTTGGCGAGGATGTGGAGAAAAGGGAACTCTTGTATACTGCTGGTGGCCATGTAAATTGGTGCAACCACTGGGGAAAAGAGCATGGAGATTACTCAGAAAAAAAAAAAAATGAAGTACCATATGATCCAGTAATTTTGCTTCTGGGTGATTAGCTAAAGAAAATAAAAACACCAATTTGAAAAAAAATATATGTGCCCCTATGTTTATTACAGCATTATTTACAATAGCTAAGATATGGAAGCAACCTGAGTGCCCACTGGTGAATGAATGGAGAAGATACGGGGTTTATGTATGTGTGTGTTTGTGTGTGAATATTAGTCATTTTTTAAAAAGAATAAAATCCATGGGTTGCCCTAGAAGGTATTATGCTAAATGAAATAAGCCAGACTTACATGTGGAATTTGAAAAGTAAAACAAACAAATAACAACAACAACAAAAGAAAGAGACTCATAAATACAGAGAACAAACCAGTGGTTGCCAGAGGGCAGGGGGTAGGAGATGGGTGAAATAGGTGAAGGAGATTAAGAGATACAAACTTTCAGTTACAAAATAAATAAGTTATGGGAATGAAAAATACAGCATAGGGAATATAGTCAATAAACAAAAAAAGAAATGCATGTTGTTTTTTTCTATACCGGAAGTTTCACTGAAAGGGAAGTCAGCTTCACAAACACCCAGAGATAAAGTAGTACCAAAACTCAGTCGGTTTCCTTGTTGTTTTTAAATGCATTTAGTTCACAGTAGTTGACTAGTTATCTTGAACAGCCTCTCATCAGAGTGGTATATAGGTCTGCTGCTTTAATTTGGCCACCTGTGCATCTAGGTCAAAATTTTTAAAAATTCATAGCTTCTGGGGCGCCTGGGTGGCTCAGTCGTTAGGCGTCTGCCTTCGGCTCAGGTCATGATCCTGGGGTCCTGGGATCGAGCCCTGCATCGGGCTCCCCGCTCAGCGGGAAGCCTGCTTCTCCCTCTCCCACTCCCCCTGCTTCTCCCTCTCCCACTCCCCCTGCTTGTGTTCCCTCTCTCGCTGTGTCTCTCTCTGTCAAATGAATGAATAAAATCTTAAAAAAAAAAAAAAAAAATTCACAGCTTCTGGTAAAAATAGTCTCCAAGGATATTTCTTCCATTATTAATAAATCCCATTAATACCACACAGAAGGATTTCCCTTGCAATGAAGAGCCTGAAGACTGGGTCCTCCCCGATTGCTCATTTCAGATAATCTCCATGGCAAATTTAAAATATAAAAAGCTTCTTCATGACACTTTGAGGACCACCTTGAATATAAGCTATATATATAGAAATTAGCCAAGTAGGTTATGTTTCATAGACTATAATAACATCACTTAGCTTAGTTCATGACACTCATGAAATAGATACTTAGAAATTCTAATCTGTGTTATTCTCAGTCAATAGCTTCATTCTATTCAAAGTTACTCTGGTTTCTCCTTTCTCTGTATTTATGGTTATCACAATGATAAGTTTTGTAGGATAAATATAGCACATACTATATGCCTGGCGCTGATGAAAGTGCTTTGTACATATTTACTCAGCCTAACACTTAACAGCAGAGACCTAAACTGTGATGAATCATAGGATAGAATCTGTTCCAAATTCAGGACATCAACCTTCGCAATCCCTTTATAGAATAATGAGGAAGGAGAGGTAAGATGACAAGGAGGAGGAAAAAAAGGAAAAGGAGAAAAAGACAAAGGGATATTTGCCAGAAGGATAATAATAAAGAGATGAAATCATGTCAGATACGTAAGTTACTTACAGAAAGTAACTGTTATACTTCCAGTAGGCACTGAAATTTCTGCTTTGCTTATATTCGATGAGAGCTGTGCAGATGACTGACACCAAGACTGAGCTGTGAGAACTCTTGGTAAGCCTCCCTATAGTAAGAAGGTCCCAGACATTTTCCCATTGGTGAGGGGACTACAAACACCAATGCTACTGATATCTTGCACTGCACGTGTCCACAGTTTTGAATGTCTTAGACTTTTTTTGAGTACCTACTAGGTATAAGGTAACATGTTATAAATATACATTACAAAGATATAGGGGACATGGTTCTCACTCTTCACAATGTATCTTTGACGTTTCTCTTACCAAATCTTACCAGAGGAGTTTCTCTTCTTCATTGATTGCCTCTGTGTTTGTCCTGTGACTTGTTTTGGCCAAGGTGATATTACCATCATTATGCAAGCAAAGGCTTAACACTTGCTTGTTCAAAGGACTTCCTTCTTGTGACATGAGAACATATTCCCAATGGACACAGGAGCCGGTCATCACCTACCACCAACCTGAAGCAGAAGTACCTCAGTTGAACTAATATTTATTAGAAATAAATGCTCATTGTATTTTGACACCACGATTTCTGAGGCTATTTGTTACATAGCAAAGGTATACTGTTGACTAATAGAAATAGCAGGTCTGGTCTCTCTCTGAGCTTATTTAGACCTCCTTGTAACTCTCAATGTTCCAGGCATTTTGACTTTCTTTCATGTCTTTAAACACACCACATTTATTCTGACTCTGTGACCCTTGGTCAAGCTTTTCTCTCTGCCTGGATTTTCTTTCCCATGCATTTCCTTGCAGGTCCTTCTCATCGTTCAGGTTTCAGCTTAACCATTTCCTATGCCTCGCATTCTCAAACCACAGTGTCTAAATGTTTAAATACAGACACCCCTCCTCCCACCCCCCCCGTTTCCTCTGTACCTATCACATACATTGTTTATATCATTCATAGTGTTTAACACAATTCATAAGTATTTGTTTTCTCATTCATTGTCTTTATGGCTACTTCCTTCAGATCAGATAATAAATCAGTATTTTTTCTCTAATGTAACTATAGCAAGCCACAAAATGCCTTTTCAATGGATAACTACAGAAATGAATCAACTGTGAGAAGTGGTTTCATCCCATGTAGCATTCCCAAACCCCCACAGAAACCACATGAATACCACAAACAGTTAACAAACTCACAGATAATAAAAATGTGTTCTCTTTGGATAGAGAGCTTCCCCCCTCCTTTTTTTTCCTGCTTTGAACTCTCTAGTATTTTATTTTGTAACAGTGCAACATCTGAAATAAGCATGTCTGATATACTGGCAATTCCAAGTTGGCGCTCTGAAGGATGGTAAGATATTTTTGTTTTGTTTTGTTTTTTCCCACCACACTCTTCCTGGAACCTATCATTTTAGTATTTTATAGGCCATTGATTAAGAAAATAAAGATTTAATAGTAGGAATATATTCATATTCATCAAATTCTGGTTACAACTGGTACATTTAAACACCGATTTTATTTTTTTTCTCCAGCTTGACACTTCACTCTATGGTTTTCTGATGTAACTCGATAGCATGCATCATCCTATGATTTGTTTCTTCCAAACCATTTGGCTTTAATAGTATATTCAAAAAGTGCAGAAGAAGGCTGTTATTTTTTTTTCCTTCACACTTTTATTCCATTTTCCTTTCAGTCAGTATTAAGCTATTTTCTAAATTATTTGCTAGATATGAGCATGAATTCTTGCAAGGTGTATAGATATATAAATACATATAATATCTACAATTATTTTATAGAAAGAATTCTACTTAAAGATCAGTCATGTATTTATCATCAGCCTCCTCTATCCAAAGCACTGAGTATGCTTTTTATATTTTGACATTTCTTTTTTTTTTTTTAAAGATTTTATTTATTTATTTGAGAGAGAGAGAATGAGAGAGAGCACAGGAGAGAGGGGAGGGTCAGAGGGAGAAGCAGACTCCCTGCCGAGCAGGAAGCCCGATGCGGGACTCGATCCAGGGACTCCAGGATCATGACCTGAGCCGAAGGCATTCGCTTAACCAACTGAGCCACCCAGGCGCCCTTGACATTTCTTTTTTCAGGAGTTATTTTGCTCTTTGAATAAGCTTCTATAAGAAAGAAAAGTTAATAAGCTCCAAGACTCAAATTATAAGATACACAAACTATACAATAACAAGTGTGCATTAGTTATTCTGTAATTTATATTCAAAATTGGAGAGATAATTTGCAAACACCTCATAATAAATCCCTAGCTAAAAGAAATGTTTGTCAAATTTTTCTCTCACTTTCCTTTCTGTGGTATGCAGATGTTCAGTTTTAAATTTGTCACATTTTCATACTTCCTTCTATACTGCTCTCTTTCTTTGATTTCTTTCCAAAAGATAAAACAAAAAGCAAGCAAATTAAAATTCATAGCTATGAAAAGAATTTTGCAAAGACATTCTTTATATATTTTTTTCGTTTTTCCCCCCTTTCCCTGAAGTTCTGCTTCTCAATTATTTTCCAATAAGTTTAGTCTACCTTGGAATAACTAACCATTAGGAACATTATATGTTCCATCTCCTAAGATTAAGTATCACCTTTCTTGCCACTATCTGACATTTTTTTTCAGACTTACAAACTCATCATATTCCAAACTGAACAAAGAATTAGTCTCCAAACAACTGTTTATATCACTTTTTAATTTCTGTCTGAAACATACTAATGTATTAGGAACCAGAACTTAAATTTTTCGAGTCCTTAAACTCTACATCACATCACGCACAGATCCCTTCTGATTATCTTCACAATACTTGTTGCTATTTCTCTAGTCCATTTATTCTTCACTGGACATTGCAATAGCTCATTCCATCTCCAACCCCTAAAATCTATTCTATATCTGCCACATGGGTCAACTTTATAAAGACCAACTCTGTTTATATCCTTTGCTTGTTCAGAAACTTCCAAGAGCAGCCTATTCTGCATCAGTCAAAGTAAGGTACAAATTCAGTCTGCCACAGAGGCATTCCATTCCTTGACTCCTAACCTGTTTTATGTTTTCCAACCACCGCCCGCCTTCATGAAATCCTTCTTTCTCCCTCCACCGGATCTCAAACGTGTGCTCTAGGTTTAAATAATTGCTTCGGTCTTGAATATTTTTCTCTCATTTTTTTCCCCTGCAGAGATTCTATCCGTGTTTTTGGGATTGCCTCAGATTCCTTTTATTTATGAAATAATCACTGAGCACCTGTAGTCATTAACTCTCTAAGCCATGGTGTTTTGACCTCTTTCATGATACTTCCTAACATAAGTTAGTTAGATTTCAGATCTAACTATATCCTGGCCAGTGGAGAGGAGACTATATTAATCAGGATTATACTGCAGATAGCTTTGAACTAAATGGAAACTGAGAATTCCATAATGTGTGGAATAGTATATGAGTATGTGAGTATGTCAGACTATACTGATTGACTTGTGCACCCAGAATACCATTAATTCAAAAGGAAAACATCTGTGCTTTTTACTATAGTGGACAAAAAATGGAAGGAACCAAATTTCCTGTCCTCTACACTCTCCCACCACTAGTGTCGGGGCAAGATAGTCATGGACCCAGGCATCCTGCTTTGAATGAATGTGACTGGCAATAATCGTATAGCTAGCGACATTTTTTTAGACTATTCTGGATGTCATTGGGTGTATCAGTGAACTTTCTCTGTATAAGGAACCACCTTAACATTTTGTGTCTTAATGTAACTCTATGGCATGGCACCTTGGACTGGGCTCAGCTGGGTAGTTCTGGGTAGACTGGTCTCATCACCCACCAATTTAGCTGAGAGTTGGCTGGTCCAGGGAGCCTTAGCTATGACTTACCTCTTATCCTCACAGTGTTCCATCTTTCGTCAAGTTCAATCAGGCCCTCATGCAGCAGCTGAGCAGGATGCCAAGAAAATAAGCAGAAATATTCAATACCTCTTAAGGCTTGGCCTCAGAATGGCTACACCATTGCTTCTATCTCACTCTATTTATTTATTTTTTTTTTTTTTTTTAAGATTTTATTTATTTATTTGACAGAGAGAGACACGGCAAGAGAGGGAACACAAGCAGGGGGAGTGGGAGAGGGAGAAACAAGCTCCCCGCTGAGCAAGGAGTCCAATGTGGGACTCGATCCCAGGACCCTGGGATCATGACCTGAGCTGAAGGCAGTCGCTTAACCAACTGAGCCACCCAGGCACTCATATCTCACTCTATTTATAAGAAGAGCTACAAAGTCACACTACAAAGGGGTATAGGCTACCACATGGGGTGCTCAAATAAATTTTTTTTAACAGCTCCCAATAAACAAGAGGCATCCTTCCACATTCATATCCCCTGAGTTCAGGCTTCTCACAGAGATTCCCTGGCTCAGCCCTGACTATTAGAAGCTGAACCTGCTTTCCCCTGACGCATCTTCTCCAGGGTTTTTATATCAGTATTGCAAAGGGAATTGCTTTAATTGGCTTGTTTATTCCTTACACTCGTTTAGAAAGATGGGGGTTTAATTATTAATGAACCAACTGTTTTATTTAGGGGAAAAAATTTTAAAATGACAGGAAATAAAACATTTGATGATGAGTCTAAAATTACCTGTACCTTATCTAATTAAATAATTAACAACTAACACATATTTAATGTATTTTTTCTTTTCTTCCCCAAGATATGTAATCCTAGCAATCCATATTTTTAAAGGAAATTCCATATTGATGGGTCTGGGGAGCCTTAAGAGGCTGAGTTGGGAAAGAGAACAAATACTACAGACACAGGGTTCATGAAGCCAGGAAGCTTTCTTGCATTCTGAAGTGGTCATTTTGAAAGCATTCATTAGTTGGGCAGGTCACGGAAGAAAGAATCCAGAGGAACACTTAAATAATTAGGAGTTAAGAAGGGGAGTAATAGTTCTAGGGAGTCTAGAAAAGTGCATAGGTAAGTGAAAGGTGGTATGAAGAAGGTTCTAGTTCTGGGTGGGGAAGAGGAGTTCTGAGAAAAACAGGGTAATTAAGACCGTTGTACAGACAAGTATAGCTGTTCCTAGGGGAACGAAAATATTCCTGGATATCGTACTACTAACTGATCAGGATTAAGGTGAAAGAACATGGAAGCACAATCCTGTAATAGGAGACAAAACAGATCACTAAATGGAAACCCAGAGGTAATCACTTGATTTTACAATGATAGCTCTGATTGGCAGCAATGACTGTAAATAGAGACTTTCAGTGGAAAAGACCGATTCAGGGGGAAGTGTAGAGAAAATTATTTAGTTATTTGTTCTATCATCTCTCTCTCTCTCTATTATCTATCTATCCATCTATTTAAAAAAGATTATTTATTTGAGGGGGGCACTGGGGAGGGGCAGAGGGAGAGGGAGAGAGAGTCTTAAGCAGACTCCACACTGAGTGCAGACCCTGACGCAATACTCGATCTCATGACCCTGAGATCATGACCTGAGCCTAAACCAAGAGTTGGATGCTTAATCGACTGTGCCACCCAAGTGCCCCATATATATGTTCTAATTAAGTATATAATTATAATTTTTTTAGTGTATTGAGGATGTTTTAGCATGTTTGTTTACAAATCGCAGATACTGTTTTAGCTATCGGATACCCAGTAAGTATCTAGTGAATACCACAAAATTGCTGGTGTTCCAGAAATGGAGATCTGCAACCCTGATCCTGCTTCAAGAAAGGACTCACTGCTCAGCAGGAAATGTATGGTTGTATGAAAGCCTTCAGCTATCAGTCTGCCTCAGCTTTTGAGTCAAGATCGAACTTTTCTAGAGAAGCTAGATAATGACTGAACAAGGCAGTGATACAAAGACCTGTTTCTGCCCAAGTTGGGACTCATCCAGCAGATAATCTTTGTTTAGGAAATCCTTGTTGAAGATGTTGTATTACTTTATAGTCACCATGTTACTAATTGCTTTAGATTCTGACTGGTTATGGTACTTAACGTATGTTATGATGTGGATTCTTTGTGGTAGCCAGGAGGTTCATTTGGTCTCCTAATGGTATAGGAGAATGGAAGCAAGAGTAAAGGTTATGAGTGTACTTGAAAAACTGCGTAGAAGAGTTAATTTTTATGGATGCTTGATTAACTATAATAACTAGAGAACTGCAACCACTGAAACTCAAAGATAATGCAAGTCTTTACTCTTGTTTCCAAGTCCCATCTTCACATTCAGATCATCCTTTCCTAGCATGTACTGAAACTTCTCTCCTATTCCATTCCTTTTTCAGTAGATGAACACATAACTACTCTGATAGGGTAAATGAAAGAAAATCCCAAAGGAAGATAATATGGATTGAGTGCTAAATAATTTAAAAAGATACTATAATCCCTCAATGAAATAAACAGAGTAGGTGTGAATGTTCATTGCACTGATGATGGTGGTGTGGTGGAATGGAACACAAAGACAGGGAAGAAAATTTGAGAAATGTATACAGCAAGTAGAGATCTCCCTCAACTTACAATGGGTTTATGTCCTGATAAACCCATCGTAAGTGGAAACTATCATAATTTGAAAATGTATTTAATATACCTAACCTACTAAACGTCATATCTTAGGCTAGCTTACTTCAAAAGTGCGCAGAATGCTCACAATACCCTACAATTGGGCAAAATAATCAAATACAAACCCTATTTTATAATAAGGTGTTGAATATCTGATGTAATTGATCAAATACTGTACTAAATGTGAAAAAAAGAATGGTTGTATGGGTACAGAATGGTTGTAAATGCATCCATTGTTTGCCCTTGTGATCACGTGCCTGACTGGAATCTGTGGCTCACCGTTGCTGCCCAGCCTCATGAGAGAGTATCATACAACATATTGGTAGGCCAGAAAAAAATCAAAATTCAGTATTTGAAGTATGATTTCGACGGAATGCACATAGCTTTTGCACCATCATAAAGTTGAAAAATTGTAAATCGAACCATTATAAATTGGGAACCATCTATATTCAGATCAAGGTTTGAAATTTACAAGAGCTGATAGAACTCAGGATTGTATCTTTGTTTCTTTTTCATAAAAAGTGAATTTTCACTAAAATTATGCTGTCAATATAAGTATCATCTTTCAATTTCATAGACATGGACAATTTTTAACTTTGTCCTCCTCCAATATTTATATATATTTTACACAGAGCAGGGTTAAAATCCTGGCTTTTATGGTGTAATCTAATATACAGATTGAAATCTAATCTAGGAAATCTTAAATTATAACATTCTAAATAACTAAGATTTTACTTATCAATGCTGTGTATCTAGAAAGACTAATTATTCATCCATCAATCCAATCACATTTGCATATATTCGTCAATCATCATTGAGGTGCAACGTATTTCAGGTCTTATATACACAGGTGTTCTTAATGTAACTTCCAGGGAATTAGATATTTTCAGTGTTACATCTATATTTTAATTTGCCTAAAAAACTGGCCATACCTGTGATTTTCATGTCAACATGGATTTTCCTGGGATTTACTAAGGTTCTTGAAATGAAAGCGATGTTGTACTCTGTTTTTAATATCCTCTAAGAAAATATAAAAATATGAAAAGCTTTATGATCAAGGAGGATTTTATAAACTTCATCTGAAATATATTGTTAGGAAATCTCAGACTTGAGCTGTTTCCATAATAATCTGGCTACTGTAGATAATGCTGCCTTAAGCATGGGGTACATGTATCCCTTTGAATTAGCATTTTCAGTCAGAGAAAGACAAATACCATATGATTTCACTCATATGTGGAATTTAAGAAACAAAACAAACAGGCAAAGGGGAAAAAAAGAGAGAGAGGCAAACCAAGAAACAGGCTCTCTCTCTCTCTTTTTTTTCTTTTTAAAAGATTTTATTTATTTATTTGACAGAGAGAGAGAGCACAAGCAGGGGCAGAGGGAGAGGGAGAAGCAGGCTCCCCACTGAGCAAGGAGCCCAACATGGGGCTTGATCCCAGGACCCTGGGATCATGACTTGAGCTGAAGGCAGACACTTAACTGACTGAGCCACCCAAGCACCCCAAGAAACAGACTCTTAACTATGGAGAAGAAACTGATGGCTCCCAGAGGGGAAGTGGGTGGGGAATGGATGAAATAGGGGATTAAGGAGGGCACTTGTGATGAGCACCAGCTGTTGTATGGAAGGGTGGAATGACTATATTGTATACCTGAGACTAATATTACACTGAATGTTAACTAACTGGAATTTACATAAAAACTGGAAAAAAAGAAATCTCTGATAATCTTATAATACTAAGAGAAATTTAAACACAGAGCTTATTTGAAGAGAGTAGGGAAAAGGTGCCCCATCACACACAACTTTTTTAATAGCATCCAAAGAAATTGCTTATGTCTTTTGGAAACCATGGTAAGTTAGGCCTTATTTCAATGCAAGGAGATGGATTAGGTATGTTGGACATGCCTCTTGAAATTTGGAACATCATGTCTAGAATGTGTTCCCAAATACACAGAAATAATGAATTCTTGAAATAGTCGCCTGCATACTTGGAAAGAGCCAGTTTGGCTAATATCCAGTTTATACATGTTAACATACAGTTGGTATATATGTTACCTCATGTGGTGAAAAGAAATCCATGAAATGAAATGCTCTGGGAGTTTGTATAGATAAAAAAAATATATATATGTACTCAAAAGGGCTATTTTTACTATCACGTGCATTGTGTTACATTGTTTGAGCATGGCTCAGATAGGTTGGGGCTGATTTTAGGACAAGCAACTGCCATGTTTGTCCATGGAGTGCTTCAATACCACCTTCAAAGATAAGGATTTCAAGGAATCATTGAAATGATAACCCATGATTTAACACCCATGATTTAATTCCCGAGCCAAGATGAAAGAAAGCAATTTTAAATTTAGTTAAATTACATATATCATAAATATGCCTTAATATTAATACAAATGCAGAAAAATATAATAGTAGATTTAAGATTCATTCCATATAGATAGCACTTTAAAAATAAAGGTTCTATTATTCAGAAATTATCTTTATTAAATTATAGTTACTTAAATGAGTAATTCAAAATGATAGAAAACACAAAAGCCTTGTACTTAATGGTCAACAGATGCTATTGGCTTAATTATGGAGTTATATTCAATTATAAGGGTCTGAAGTCTGAAATTCTTCATCTTTTTGTGTAAGTTTTGATATGTAGAGTATGTATCATTTTAAATATTAAATGTGATTTGCCAGATTTTTTCATTTATACAAAACTGACTGTTCTTTTGTTGAAATCTGCACTAGAAGATGAATCAAATTTGGCACTTCCTTCTTGCCACTCAGTGACCCGGACATAGTGATAACCATGTCCCATCTCAGCCAAATGGTCTGTAATGGGAAACTGGCACATCATAAATCTAGTGGCATGAAAGTGATTTTTGTAAAGAAGAAATGACACACATTTAACCATGTCTTGTTACAATCTTCAAGCTGCCATTTCTATCTCAGATACAACCATCAAAGGGAGCAGAGTGGCCCTGTTGTTCTTTATCCCAGTCCTAATAGTTCCACTGAAATATGCAGGATATTTAGTATTTTAGGTATAGGCCTTTTTATCAATGTCTCTTCAGTATATCACTTAATGCATGAATACCTTTTTAAAATTCATCTGGTGATGCCAAATAAAATCATCCTACATTTTAAGAACAGAAACTAAACAAGTAAAGGGACCATGTTTTGATTACATATATATGGTAAGGTTTTCTTCTAAGGCTCAAAAAGGCTTTTATTCATGGGTTAGTATAAGGAAACAACTGAGCTTGGAATTCATGAAAAACACTGTCATCTTATTAAAAAATGGATTCTGGATTAAAAAAAAAACAATAATTGAAGTAAAAATGAGGTAGTTATTTTAAGAGCCTATTGAAGATTTCAGTCAAAAAGGGAGGATACAATTTGGGCACTTTATTAATCATTCTTTTTTGGAGTTGTCTGAATTGGAAGTTACTCTATTGGGTTAACTCAATTAAAAGTGCTTGCAGGTATCATAAATCTCTTCATTTTAAGTGCATCATTAATTTTATGACAAAATTAACCCAACACCATTAGAGCAACAGGCAAATCTTGACAACTATTTTTTTAGACCATTCTAGTTGATATTGGAGGGGTCCACAAACAATTTTAACAGTTCACTAGGTTTTAACCTTGAGTCTACTCTAGCTGATGGGATCCTAGGATCGGCAGGGACATTACTGTTTCTATTGTCCTGTGGGAACAGTCAATGAAAAACACAGCTAGCTGTGATACATGAAATCTTTCCTTACCACACAGAACCATCCTTGATGTGTTCACTCTAACAGGGAAGATTACTTTCAGCTTTCTGCTTGCAGTGTTCTGATAACCTTGCATATTTAATTGTAATTGAGAGTCAAGTGACTTCTACAGAGGATGTATTTTAATTAGCTATCAAATGAATAGGGAGGTTGTTTTTCTAGATTTTCTTTCTTTGTACTAATTAATTGAGAGTCAAGGGTCGGGATCTTGTCTTGCAGAATCCATTGAAGACATTCATTTCAAATATTTATATACATCCACTTACAACCATAGGACTCAGAGTTCATTTTACAATCTAATATAGGCCAAAAGGAACATTTTCATTAATGTGCTGGCATCATGCTGCAAGTCATAATGATGGCAAAATAAATATTCAAAAAGGTTTATGTTTTCTGTTGCAGTCTTTAAGGTGAATAAAAGTGTATTATTTTAAATATCATTAAGCAAATGAAAGAGAAATCTATAGGCAAAGATTATATCTTAATTGACCAAAAATTATATTAAAAATAAAGGGCAAATCACTCCAAATTTGGAGTCCATAGAAAATAAATGGAAAGTAGAAATGAGGTAGTGTTTTGCATTCAATTACTTAAAATGAAAACATTTAGGCAAAAATTAATTCAGTTCTAAACTTCACCTTGTGCCTGGAGTTATATAGCACTACCAAAATGGTCACAATAATGTCAGTGATTTTAAAATTTATAAAACTGTAAATATTAGGGGCATCTGGGTGGCTCAGTCATTAAGCATCTGCCTTGGGCTCAGATCATGATCCCAGGGTCCTGGGATCAAGCCCGGCATTGGGCTCCTTGCTCCGTAGGAAGCCTGCTTCTCCCTCTCACACTCCCTCTGCTTGTGTTCCCTCTCTCACTGTGTCTCTCTCTGTCAAATAAATAAATAAAATCTAAAAAAAAAACAACAAACCTATAAATGTTAGCCTAGAAAGTTTGCATCTGACATGCCTATATTTACTAAAATTTGAATGACCTCACCTGTGTCACTGTGTGATTTTGCAAAATGTGAGAAAATTCAGGATCCTGAAAAAGGTTGGGGGCACCTAGGTCGCTCAGTTGGTTAAACATCTGATTCTTGATTTCAGCTCAGGTCATGATCTCAGGGTTGTGGGATTGAGCCCTGTGTCAAGCTCTGTGCTCAGTGAAAAGTCTGTTGAGGATTCTCTCTCTCTCCCTCTGCCCATCTTACGCATGCACACATGCTCGCTCTTTCTCTAAAATAAATAAATAAATCTTAAAAAAAATAAACGAAGGTGAACATAGTTCTATGGTAAAAGTGAGTGTATATTGCTTTTCTTCAAGCATAAAAGAAATCTTTAACCCTTCTTCTGATAGGGATTGAAAAAAATGCTTTTGCCAGATCAATAGCTGCAAACAAAGTGCCACAGTCTGTTTGTTTTGTTTATTTATTATTTAGACAAATAGTTTAAGATGGGAATCACCACCACCACATCTTTCAAATCTTTAATTGTGGCATAGATCTCTGAAATTTCTCTGGGAATTTGTTCTTGCTTTTATTTTTACTATTCGGCCAGAAGATAGGGCAGTTTGGGAGAACTTCCACTTGGCCCTTATTTTAATCACTTTTCCTCCACAAATGCATGTCAGAGTTGTGCCAGATGCTCAGTATATGCATCCCAATTGTGTACTGAGGGGACAGAGAATAACTTCTGGGTAGATCCTTAGATGTACTAGATCCACTATACGATAAACTTGGGCCAAAACTTTACTCATTACTTGGATTCCACAGGCTCCCACTAAATGGGGGGGCATGATGATTTTAAGTTACCTTGTTATCTTCATCCATCTGGATGCTATATCCAACAACCCTCAAAAATTCTATTTCCTTTTTTCATTGCAAGGTTAAGACTTTTAATTGACATAGAACCCTTTGGTCTTCTGACCTACAAGCCTTGAGTTGATTATTAGCTAACCTAAGTTTATTTTCTTTTTTAAGCCTTAAATAAGTCATCCAACAAATCAATGTTTATAATTACTATTGTTCCATATTGTTTAAGAACCACAGCTACCATATAAGCCAATGCTTGATCTTCTTTTCTTTTAAAGATATATTTATTTATTTGAGAGAGAGAGAGAGTGCAAACAGGGGGAGGGGGAGCGGGAGAGGGGCAGAGGGAGAGAGAGGGGAAGAATCTCAAGCAGACTTCCTGCAGAGCATGGAGCCCGGCACGGGGCTTGATCTCACGATGCTGAGACCATGACCTGAGCCAAAATCAAGAGCCTGATGCTTAACCAACTGAGCCAACCAGGTGGATGTTGATCATCTATCTATAATTCATCCCAGTCACTACCAGTGGGACTCTTAGAAATTGTGGTGTTACTGCATGTCTGGGTAATCATCACCCCACTTATCACCAACAATGGTGTCTTTATTATATCTGACTGGTGGGTGAATCTGTTTTTAGAATTCCTTCCTTTGCTTTGACAGGCCACTTCATATTTCCTGAAGCAGAGCTTGAGACAAAGGCTTTATGCAGTTTATATTAGGTAGTGATCTGGAGACTATGTATGGGAAACTGGGAATAGTACAAAAGCTCCACAGATGGGTATTTTCAAATTGATTACCACTATGTTAAACTTGGGCTGGTTTCTCAGAGAACTTCAGAAGAAACAGGAAGAATGAAGCACAGAATTAGCTGTCTAAAAGAAGGAAGGGGCGTTTTTTAATGGTTAATGGTTTCTCCATTGGCTAATGGTTGCTCCATGGAGCATTAACACCTTCATATTCTCAGGTCACACATGCCTAAGTTCCAGGTGTGTTCCTGTAGAATTCCTTGTTCTCCCCATGGTTGGTCCTTATATCATTTGTCGTCAAATAATCAAGGTCAACTAAGAGTTAAGCTTGAGTAAGGAAGGACTGTAAACCTGGATGATTTGAGGGGGAGCACATTCTAGAGTGGATCATAAAGGTGCTGGACCAGTGAGGGAGAATATAAGAGAATTTATTTAACCTCATGGCAAGAACATCTAGAGCTTGCCTTTTGCACCAGCTCAGAGATGCCCCAGGGCAGAAAGCAAGAGTGCATTATAGGCCAAATAATGCCTCTCAAATATGTGCATGCCCTAGTCCCTGAAATCTGAGCATAGGTAACCTGACTGCAAGGGACTTTGCAGATTAATTTAAGGTAGTGGACCTTAAAATGAAGAGATTATCCAGGTTGATTCAATCTAATCCCATGAGTCTTAAACACAAAGGGCTTTCTCTGGTTGATGGGGGAAGGGACCAGCAAAAGGGAAACCAGGGAAATTATAAATCTGATGGAAATATGAAACATGGTTCTGGGATGTTCTGGGGAGGATTTGTTTTCCCCATATTCTTTATCAAGATGCAAAGTCCTGGGATCTGTATTCGAAAAGGAAGTGGGTAGCCATTCTTCTGCTGTAGAGTGACTGCCCCCAATCCAAGATTCTACAGGCTTTCAAAGGGTAATGCTGCCAGAAAATAGGACAGACGCCTAGGACTGTTTCCAAGAAAGGGAAGGGGTGTGGAAGCACTAACGAAGCCTGTCTCTCTCCCAGTGAATTTACAGAGGTTAGAGCAAAACATAGGACATGATATTTGGGGATGTAGCTGGGTGTGGATTACAGAAAGAATCCTGGTCCTATGGTATACAGGAACATGACATTTTTATGCACTTCTTTGTATTTAAGTAAATAAAAACATACTGATATGAGAATGAAATAGTCATACTGGGTTCTAGGAGAGACCCACTAGGATATATGAGGGAGAAATTGTCCAGGAACCATAGGCCTAAGAAAGATATTTAAGAGGCGTAAAACTGATGGAAAGTGGGAACAAGTAAATATTGCATACCCTACGTACTGGACAGCACTGGAGGTACAGTATCTTCTCCATAATTAAACATCAGTAAATGGGAAAGAAAAACATAAAAAGCACTTTGGACTATTATTATTTTTTAATTTCATAGCACAAGGACATGAGGGCATCGTTCCTTAGACTTACAGAATTGTTGAAAAAGAGAGCTTTTGAAAATTGGGTTGGTATTGTGAGTAGGAAACAGGAAACAGATACTATGACACCTCACCAGAAAGCCATGAGAAGAAAATACACTAAACAGGACAATAAAAAACTAAATTAAGAAGGAAGCTGAGTAAAATAAGGAAGGACTTGTTCCTGAGGTACAAGCATACATGAAAAATCAATTGAATCTGCAGGGTAAAAAATAACTAAAAATGCAGGTCAGAAACTTGAAAATCTCTTCTAGAATAAAAGATAAAAAAGAAAAATTATTAATATGATACATGTGTGAGAAAAAAGAAAGACTTAACCTAAGAACTTCTGTGTATTAAAGAAATCAATTTGTACACAAGTAAATAAAGATATCTTGAAGAAAGCGAATCTCAGCTAAAAACATTGTTGTAAGTAGAAAAAGCAATAAAAACATAAGTGCATATGTGGCAAAATATATTTATTATAATTAGTTTTGTATTTTTAGGGCTGGGGATAAATGTTACAAAAAAAGAAAAATCTGTTTGGTCTCAGACTTATCCTTAACAACACTGAATACCAGAAGGCAGTGTGAGGCAGGTGCAACCTAATTTTGCAGGAAATGGAAAATCTCCATTCATTGAGTTGAGTTGAGTTGACATTTGTTTGTGAAGACCTTAGGGAGATGTTTGTATAAATATAAGAACTCAGCAAATAAACCACAGATAAAGGCTTTTTTTATATTTAATGAAATATACCAATAAAAATAAAGAAATTAAGAATGAAAAAATTATATAGTAAAAGGAATGATGAGTTTTAAAAGAGAAATATTAAATGTAAATATAGTTGAAAATATTCCAGTTAATAAAGGGAAGACAAAAATATAAAAATACTACTTCTTTTAACATTTGTCAAAATAAAACCACAAACTGTATCAAAGACAATGAGGGTAAGTTAGACTGGGGAATCAAATGATATTAAACTTCTCATATTAGATGGAAAAAAGATATTTTTAAATTTTGGATTTAATTGTTAGTACATTTTTTAAAGTTAAAAATATTTAACAGTAAGACAATAAATAAATAACTTTCAAATCAAAAGACTAAAATAAATGCATTCATGCCATATGAAGTCTGCATAGGATAAACAGAAGCTGAATAAAAATAACTAAATGAAAGCTCAGGAAAGACATAAAAACAAATATTTTAATGTTATTATATTTTAAAAGAGGGGTAGAAAATTTAAATTTATGCATGAGTCTACAACAAATGAAAATTCTTTAAAATGATAACTGGTTATTTCTAGTGTTTTAGTGGTAATTTTTCTTTTTTCTTTATATTTATTTTCTACATTTTCTAAAATGACTTTTTTTTAAACTAGAGAATAAGCAATACGGGATACAGGTTATGACAAAATAGTCCAAAAGAGGAATACTGGCTTCCTGCACTGTCACTTTGGATAGAAAAAAAGATAAGCAAACGGAGAGAAATATGATGATTTTACATTAAGGAATAAGAAACTAGGGATCAGTTATCCCTCTGGGTAAGAGTAGTGATTTCTAAAAATTATAAGCCAAAGAAGCGAAACATGACTGAATTTTACAAAAATAGGAGAGAAATGCCATCTTCACAATTAATGGGACATCCAAGCCAGTGTGTGAAAATATGTGAGGTGTGTGTTAATGTTGTTGTTGTTTATTTATATAGATTTCCACAAATATACCGTTGAGGCTAGCTGACTGCAAGGACGGAGGTTACTCCTGTTTAGAAACCTCATTGTTCAGTTATTTCCTACCTAACTTTCGACATTACCCACTGAGAAATGTAGCTCATTAGTAAAGTTACTCTAAACTTCAACTCTGTGTATTGTTTTTTAAGTATCTCCATAAACAGCCTTATATTTCAAACTCCTAATTTTTTTCTCAATCATATTTCACAGTTTATGCTGTAGGTGAAAAAGTATTTTCCCATTTATAGTTAAATTACTGACCTGAATAAGATGTGTATGGTTTTCACTATGGACATTATCCTTTTGAAAGGTTATAACAGTTTTAGTACTGGTTTCCCAAGTTACTATGGCGTAAATAGCTAGAAATCAATTGCATCAGGAGGTTCATATTTTATGTATTAAAACTGCAGAAGAAATTACAGTTGAAAAATTATCTTAGAGTAAACAAATGAGTAAAGCATCAGTACTATATTGCTTAATTTCACCATTATCTTACAAACCCCAGCGACAGGGACAGACTATCCATCAGAGAGAATGAACACATTTTAAGCATAGAATTTATCAAATAAGCCATCTTCAGTAACAATTTTTCTTTTGATTTTTGATCACTTTGGGTACAAAAAATGATAGGATTCACTGTAAACTATTTTTCAGAATACGTTACAGCCATTTAAGTATAATAACCATTAGAGAAAAGTTAAACCAGAGAATTCATTTCATTTCATTTTTTTTTTTTAGACTAGATACATGCATAGCACATTATGAAGTACATGTTCCTGGACCTGTGGATATTATATCATCAAAAGCTAAATGTTGTTCTGAGTAAAACTACTTCTGTATATTGTTAATTATCTTTATCTTTTTCTTGGTGTGTTAACTTTCTGGATATATTAGCAATGGAATTGGTAACAGAACTGAAAAATGAACCATTTTCTGGCTCTTTTTGTTGTTTTTCTCATATTCAAAATACATGGAAAAAATAATTTTTGTGCTATATTATCTGGTAATCACCTTCACAAAGAAGTGCTTGAGTCTCTCCTTTTCTTACAAGCTACAATTCAAGGGTTTCTATTTAAACAATGATTTTAATTTGCATTAAATTATATCATCTAATTTTGAAAAAGTTTTCATTAAATAAACTGATGGAAACTGGAATGGAGCATTAGGTAAAGAAAACAGCTTTCAAAAAATAGTGAGTTCTATTTTGCTCAACTCTGTGGGATTCTTAGCCTCTTATATTTTAATTTCTATTTATTTATTTATTTTTAAAGATTTTATTTATTTATTTGACAGAGAGAGACACAGCCAGAGAGGGAACACAAGCAGGGGGAGTGGGAGAGAGAGAAGTAAACTTCCCGCTGAGCAGGGAGCCTGATGTCAGGCTCGATCCCAGGACCCTGGGATCATGACCTGAGCCGAAGGCAGACGCTTAACGACTGAGCCACCCAGGCGCCCCTATATTTTAATTTTTAAAGTAAAACTACATGAAAGAGTTGATTCTGTAAATAGTAATAGTATTCTTAGGAATCAGATTTTACATCAAGAGTATTTGTTTGAAGATATGGACATGTGAGGGGCTAAAGGAAAATAAGCAGTGTATTTTTTTTCCTATTCATTTCACCACATACACCAATTTTCTCAGTTAGGGTTTGGAAATTGTGGGTACTCTGCATATTATAGTTCATTTATAGTAGCTATAATATACACTGAGTATTGAACTTCTTCATATCTGAGTTATAAAAGCGGAAAGTAACATTTGTACAAGAAAAGTACAAGCTTAAATCTCAACCTCAAGAAACAACGAAATAAGCATATAATCGAACACAAAACAAAATAAAACATAATCATAAATGACATTAAATGGCCAAATAAAACATTTACATAAATTAAAATAGCCCAAATTTACACAAAACTGTTTCTAAATGAAACTTTTCTCCCTTAGTTGGTTCTCCCTTTTTTGTTTTGTTTTGTTTTTTTACTGTATAGGCATTTTACTAATACCAAATTTCTATACCTCATGCATCATCAGTATTAAAAACTTAAAGACTTGGGAGGGAGCACCATGATTTTGATGCTGAGGGGCTTTTTTCTTTCTTTCTTTTTTTTTTTTCTTTTTTTGACTTAGCTGTTTCAGGTGAGAGTTTTTTAATAATGGAAGGCAGAACACAGCCCTAGATCATTTGTCCTTAATAAGTGCAATTTTTTCCCCAGAAGAAATTTGGCAGTCTATAGACATTTTGGTTGTTGCAACTTTGGGTGGTATTAGTAATATCTAATGGGTAGAAGGCAGAGATCCTGCTAAATATCCTTCCCTAAAAGGACAATAAAGAACTAACTGGGCCCAAATGTCTAGAAAACCCCTACTTTAGAAGAATAGTCTTTTGGGTAGGAAGGAGAATTTACCATGAAATATTCATTTTTAGAAAATATGTTCCATCAAATCTTGAAGGAAAGTTTTAGGAAGTATTTTGGTGATTGCATTTATAAAGGATGGTCACCGTGGAGGAGAATTATACACCTGAATTTCTAGTATTTATATGAGTTTTTGCATAAGAGTATTGAAATAGAAAGAGCTAGAGCTATATAAATAAATTTAAGTAGTTGAAAAAATATCTTTGTCCTGTGAAGACTGAAGGCAAAATAATTGCAAAAAGAAAGACTATGAACTCTGATGGGGACTTGAGTGCACCAGCATGGGATGGTGAAGCATACTGTGGACATAAGGACCCTGATAATGTAGATGGGACCTCAGGGTTAAAAAGTATATCCCGAACTCTCTCAAGTATGGTTTTCATCAAAGCCCTAGTGAAAAAATAGGCCATTGTGCCAGACTCTGGGTGTTAGTTGTCTGTGTATCATAAATGATACGCTAGATATTTATACCACTGTTAACTGTATCAAGATCATCTCAATCTGTAGGTTCTGTTTCCTTCGAATAATAATTTCAGTTACATTTGTAAAGCTCTGATATAAAAAGGCCACTTTACATAATATAACTCAATGATAGCTCCAGTAAATCAGAGCCTCCTGTATTTCCTTCTCCAGGCTGATACTCCAGGTCGGTATACCGATAACCATTCCACTTACAAAATAATGCCTAAATAGCATCTCATGCAATCTGAGTTTTCCATAAAGTACACTTTCTGAGAATGGGAAAGGCAGGAAGAGCTTTGGTTTATTTCAACACAATTGTCACACTACTGTGTCTATAACCTACCTCTCTTTCTACTGCAATATAAGAATCCATAATAAGCAATGTAAGATGGGGGAAAAATATGAAGCAAGGAAAATGTTTCTGCTCCAAGAAGAGAGAAAATGCTTTCTCTATTGTGCTTTTAAAAGTGATGCAATGAAATCAATCTAACCCAGAAAATATGCTCTAAGGATATAACAAAAATTACGTCTCATGTTTACTAAAATAGTTTCCTAGGGATATTACAGTCCACAAATAAAAGAATTTTCTTAGTTTTAAAAACTACCCAACACAAGTTCTTAAATATGTAGAATTTCATTTAAATAAGTCAGCCAACAATTTTTTATAAAGTATTTAACACTTCATTGTAGAAACATAGGCAAAATGACTATTATAACCAAATGAAAAATACTGTTCAATTTAAAAAATGTACTTAAACAAGAACCTGAAAAAGTTTATGATATGCATAACATTGTTCAAGCAAAATTGCACTAGTATTACATAAATCAATAGTTTATAAAGGCCTCAATATGGCAAAGTTTAGAAATAGGTAGTATGCATGCACATAGTACAACAAAAAGTCTCTTTATAAAACAGCAGTTTTTTTTTTTTTTTTTTTTTTAATGCTTGTACAAAGGGATAAAGAGCAACCACAAACATATTTCATCTGTTAGGTTAATACATTATGACAGCTAAAAGTCAGTCATGTCTATCAGAGGAACAAAAAGCCCTCCATACCTTGTGAATAAATCTTTTGTGCCTTTAAAGATATCTGTATAAAAATGCTATCCTTTTTTATACAACTTAAATAAATCGTACTTATTTCAGTCAAAATTTGAAAACAAACAAACAAACAAGTGAATGGGGTCCATGTGTTTTGCATAACCAAAAGAAACCAGAGTACCAGAGTAACTGGTCAGCATTTATACTCTCCACCTTTGATTATGGACAGATAATTGTTCTTCTATATCCTGGAAAGTCCTTTAAGAATATATTTTGAATAGGGCAAATATTGGATTAGTCATACTGTATATTGAAACTCTTTACCAACTACTCTATACTATAACGGTTGTTTTGCCTCTTCCTCCTGACCTAGCAAAGAGAATGCATTCACATAATTGAAATTCTGTCATCAATTTGTGTGCTTATGTATTATTGTTCAGTGTTCTGCGTGGTAAGGGGTTGGGTTAAGCTTCCACAAAATGCACATGACTAGGAAGAACTTCCTAAGGCATACGTACCCAATGCCCTGTTGTGCTCTAGGCTGGCTATTTACCTCAGGACTGAGGGAGAACAAAAGGTCTTATCCCATAGCAAGTGTGGTCTTTCCACTTATGGTTATATTTTTGCTATGTTCTACCACCTAAATACAACTATTGTTTACAGGGTGTATATGTTTAGTATATCACATAGAGTCCACTAAATTTTGGCAAATGTGGTTGTAGGTATTCATGCAAATTATTAATTGTATATATTTTTAAAAGTTTTTCCTCAAAATTTTCATCTATCACTTGGCAATCTAAGGCTAATTTCAAAGCAGGTGATGCTGGAATTGTGAGGGCTAGATATTTTCAGCAGTCTGAATCAATCTTAATGTGCACAAACAAGAGAGTTGACCATTCAATCATTCTTCCATCAGTTTAAATGGAAAAGTAAAATGACATTGTATTATAGCTTTCAGACCATATAATGAAAAAGTGCAGAGATTCTCTTTGTTGATTAAGTAGAACCAAAAAAGTTCATATAAAATAGATTGCTCATATTCACACTACAAAGGAATATGTTGTTTTTAATTTTTAACAAATCCAAAGGTGAATCATATCAGCAGCATTGTTGTAAATTGTATTGTAGTGCAGTTCTTTTTCATAAAAATACCATACAAATGGTCAATCAATAGTCATCAGCAAAAAGTAAAACCCAGAAAACTCAGAAAACGATTAACCAGGAGAAAGATAAAGAAGGAGGTAATGCTGATGCCAAAACAAGTATAATACTGTTGGAATATACAAAAGTAATCCTTATATTTTATACATTTATACAGCATATAAAAGGTATCACTGATTATGCCACTGTCTCTCTTATCCCAATTTCTATTTTCTTTGGAAGCAGTTCTTTCCTTTCATCAACACTTCCTAAGGAGTTTCGACAGTTTTGCCCATCCATATATAGTTTTGCATACACCGGATTGGAGTAATTTGTTGGCTGAAGGAGAAAAAAAAAAAATAGAGAAATTCAATTTTTATCATCAATTCTGACCACATTAGTTATTTTCTAGGATGTCTATCTTTCAATGTGAACCACATTTATATGCAACACATTTAATTTTCTAAATAGTAATTACATAAATGTAATTGCAATTCTGTTTACAGGCTTTAGTTGACTTTTGTGCGGTATTGGATAAAAACATAATTGTACGTTTTTCAGGTAACTGGTGAATCTAAGTGGAGCTTTGACATAAAAGTAAAAGCCCGAGGATATCTTTGTGAAGACAGTATTCACTGAGATTACTTAAAAGCATAAAACATTAAACCAAATCATCTTATTTCCAGTCCGTGTGCTTGCCACCTTATCGCCAGAGCAGTGGCAGGAAATACGTGTTTACAGAAAGTCATCTAATTGCTTGAGGCTTATAATTTTTTCAATATGAAGTTAAAAACAGGAAAACAAAGAAAATAATAGTAAAATACATTGGTGGAATAGACTTTAAAATAAAGACAATATTTTTGCTTCAAACAAGTTATATGTATTTATTATTGTAAATACTTTCGGACTCTTCCAAGGATTTGAAGTTCATAGTTAGCGTAATTTTCATAGATACCTAGAGCACTTTGAAGTAGAATCGAGACATGCAGAAGTGATCTCTTCCAGTTGAAAACATGCAATGTTTATCATTTTATTAATTGTAACTTAACCCAAGAAGTTACTGCCTAGTTTTTGTTTAGTTTTGTTTTTGTCTTCCCAAATGCAGAACACTAAATCTTAGTTCTGACAAAGAAACATATAATCTTTGAGCCATGCAAATGAGACAAACATGATAAAAAATGAGAATGAAAAACAGCTGATGTGAGAGAGGTACAAAGGAGAACATACTCATCCCCAGGAATCTTTATACCCTTATTTTTATCCCTCTTCCATCTACCATAAACCATGTAACTTAAGACTGAGTACCTTCCTCTAGAAACTAGTTACTTAATAAAAAAAAAATTTTTAAGAGGGGTCTCATTAGACCATTTCTAATTTCTCAATATGATGCCACATTTTGTAGTATATTTTTATTTAAGTGGACATCAAACTTGTAAATACTAAACAAAATATCTTAATAGGAAATGAATAAAACCAAACATGAATTTAAGTTTAAATTTTTCAGTTTAAATTTTTGGCTAGAGATTTCTAAGAATAGCAAAAACTCATTTTTATTGTTAAAGTGCTGTGACATTTTCAAAATCAGCAGAAGAGATATTTCTACTTACTAGCTTGTCTAAAATGATAACATGTTTTCTTTGTAATCTTGCATAAGCGGGACATCTAACATAAGCCTCAGGTTTTAATACTGTTTTGAAATCTCTTGTTAATTAAAAACTCAATTCAAGACATCCCTTATCTAAGTCCAGCCATCATCTTTCATTGCGAGGGGTTCTGTGATGGAATGGATATGGAATAATGAATTTTCTTCTCTCACCCCAGCAGTTAGTGGTCCTTTCAAATCAGAGTTTAGGTAGATGGGAGGCGCTGTGTGCGGAAGCTTGAAAGCACTGGACCCTCCCCCTATATACCTGGCCTGTATGTAAACAGAGAATTTTAGTTTCCGATCTAATATCATGGAACGATTTTCATTGACATAAACTCATATTAAGTCATAAAAATAGCATAAAAATAGCATAAAAATACTCATTAGCCCTGGGGCACAAACAGTGTGTTCATCGTAGCTTTAATAGATTAAGAAAAAAATATAAATATTGGATCTGTGCTTCTTAAGTAGACATTTCTGTTATGTACAGCTTACTGATAGACACGCCATGCATCAAGACACCTCCATACATTTCCATTTATTTAACTTCATCCTTCCCAAAGAAATCCTATCTTTGCTAACTACTCTGTGAAAAATATACTAGACTCCCCCACTTAAGGTTTTGTCCCTTTGAAAAGTTCTGACAGTAGCCCATTTTGAACACTCAAATATCTGACTGCTTCTTTTTATTTATTTGTTTATTCATGAGAGTCAGAGAGAGAGAGAGAGAGAGAGACAGAGGCAGAGGGAGAAGCAGGCTCCCCGCTGAGCAGGGAGCCCGATGCGGGGCTCGATCCCACGATCCCGGGATCATGACCTGAGCCGAAGGCAGACGCGTAACCATCTGAGCCACCCAGGCGCCCCTGACTGCTTCTAATTAAAGATTCATCACCACTCTATATTTAAAAAAATTTAAAAGTGTTACATTAAAAAAAAAAAAATCTGGGGGCGCCTGAGTGGCTCAGTCGTTAAGCGTCTGCCTTCGGCTCAGGTCATGATCCCAGGATCGTGGGATCGAGCCCCGCATCGGGCTCCCTGCTCAGCGGGGAGCCTGCTTCTCCCTCTCCCACTCCCCCTGCTTGTGTTCCCTCTCTCACTGTGTCTCTCTCTGTCAAATAGATAAATAAAACCTTTAAAAATAAAATAAAATAAAATCTTAAAAAAAAAATCTGTATTTTGGAAATTTGACTCTCCAAATGAATTACTAATTAAACTAGTTCACTAAGTCTCCGTGCAAGAACACTGACTTTAGATTTTCTTGGGTTTAAGGGCAGAATTAGCCAATCTGGTACAGTCATATTCGGGATAGAGTACTTATTAGTGACCCCAAATGGGGGAAAAAACTAGGCAAAAATTTGAAGACCATAAAAAATTAATGTACAAATTTGAAGTAAATTAAAGGTGAGTTGAAAAAAAAATAACTATCAACTCTTAACAATGAATAATCACAAAGTTGGGGATAAGGGCAAGGGTCTCAGAAAAAGATTTTTTTTTTTTTTTAAAGATTTTATTTATTTATTTATTTGACAGAGACAGCGAGAGAGGGAACACAAGCAGGGGGAATGGGAGAGGGAGAAGCAGGCTTCCCACCAAGCAGGGAGCCCGATGCGGGACTCGATCCCAGGACCCTGGGATCATGACCTGAGCTGAAGGCAGTCGCTTAACCAACTGAGCCACCCAGGCGCCCCTAGAAAAAGATTTTAAATATAAAATCAGGTCAATATTGCCTCTTCATTTTCCCCCATAAGGACCTCATTGAAAAAATATTGAAAATAATCTAAGTAAAATTTGAGATGAATTTGGAGATAAAACCAGTAAATACTAATTTCCTTTTTTTGAAATCTTCAAACTGTTCTGTGATTGCCTCCATAGTCAAATCTTTTTTATTAACTTTACTTACTGTTTCAGTTATTTTGACTAGAAGATATGATTGAAGTATAAATTTTATCCATTTTGAAAATAATGAAAATGCTCTATAAAATCCTTTTCGTGTGTGATGCAATTTTCATTTGATCACATCATGACTATATCAAACCATCATAACTCAGCAAATACTCTATGAAAAACATTTGGTCATTAAGGTTGCTTCGGTGTGGTCCTCTTCTTTCTAAAATTGTTTATACCTATTAGGACTAGTTGTGTCTCTTGCAGTTACTTCTTAGGCAGTAATTCATATTTACATTTCAAAAATCAGAAGCAAGCTAGACTCAGCCATCTAAGTCACATTAATGTAATTTTGGTCAATCAGTCAGCAAATTGGTAAATAAATATTTATTGAATGTTATGTGCAAAGTACATTAAAAGTATATCTGAGGGGCACTGAAGCATAGTTTTATCTTCCTAGAGTAAATGTGGAAAAAATTTTAAATGGAGTACTAAAAAGCTATTTTCTTTAAGTAACCCAAATTGGCTTAATTCTATCACTAGAAATAAAAATGATGAGGAAAATGAGAACTCTCCTTATGAAAAGTGTATAAAGTATGTCCTCATCAGTTCATATTATACTTACAATGTACTTTCTCCTAAGAAAAATTCAAAGAATATGAGAAGTCTATTATTTATCTTCTTCATAGATAAATTATGAAATAACAATGTGCATAATATATAGAGTCTTCCATTTTTAAGTAGAAAACACTGAAACTTAGGTTTCTAGGATTTATTTCATGAACAATTTCAAATGTAGGAGTTAATTAGTGAATTAATGATTAATAATAAGTATAAATTTACTTCTAATTAGGAAAAAAGTCACTACAATATTCTCTGATAGTGTAAAAATTTATACACGCACTAATAATTGATTCCTTTTCAGAGAAATAAATATTTGACCATCGATTTCAGGCTCAGATAGTCTGGCCATGGATTCAGAACTAGCCTGAATGTATGGGACCCTATTCAACATCTTTGGGAACAGCTGTTGCTATGAGCGCAAACCCATTTGGACATAGATGGTGATTATTTACAATGTAAAGGTGCATTTTGGACAAAGCATCTTTAGTATATCAGAAAATAAATTAGCTATTCAATAAATGAATGAGTAAGCTAAGAAAAATCATTCCGTAATAGCAAATTGATGTTCTTAACTCATAGTAGAATAGTCTATCATTACCGTACAAAATATGAAGATAATACAGTGTAGTGAATCTTTGCAAGTTTACTTTATCTGGATAATTGTATCATTTATCTATTTCTCTTAAAAGCTGCTAACCTGAGCATACAATGATAAGAATAGAAACTTTACCAAAAGAGTTAGATTTTTAGGCTGTGTGTATCAACAACATGACTCAAATCGATAGGAAGGCTATTATAGTAGAAAAATATTTTTCAAAAGTAATTTGATTACAAACAAATCCAAGGGCACAGCTTAGCTGAATCAATGAAACACTACTGGAAATAAAATACTTATTTTGACAATGAAGTACTGCACTCTTTTTATTATTAAAAAATAAATCAGACAGTATTTTTATGCTAGGCTGTATATTTAGATATGCCAACATTTCAACACATTTGAGTAAAACATTATTTTAAGTAAACTATACATGTTTATAAACTCAATGAATGAATACGTATGTATTTTCCAAAACATGTTATCTTAACTTCATGCTTTAGGTGAATGCAAGCCATAATTTTATTTTTTTCTTTAAAAGAGACTATAACATTCAATGCATCCTAAAGTTCTTCACTGTAACTTCAGATAAAAAGAAATGCTGATAAAATTCAGGACTATATTACAGATAAATGACTCAGGAATGTTAGTGCTTACTGTCCATCATCTTAAAACATATTACCTTTGTTGCATCTATCATAAAACCAGGATCTAAAAGACCTCCATCGTTGTGATCATGATCCACCTCATACATGTTATAAGATGGATTCCCAATTTCTACATTGATTCCTCCGTTGATAATAGGCTGTCTTCTAATAGTTTTTGTCCTAGGATATGTGAACATTAACGTAAGTGTAAACTGTCTCAATATTCCAATCATGATACATAAAGCTATCATATTTGTAGGTTTACTGACTTACTTTAACATAACTCACAGAGTTCATAAATAAAAGTGCATTAAAAATAAGTATTTATCAAGTCATAGAAGAACCAAAAAAGTCTTAATGTGATAAGTTAGTTATTTCCCCAAATTACTTAGATTTGACAGCAAAAAATGCACTTGGAACATATTCCTCTTAAATAGCTGATACGTTAGTTGAAACTGAATATTCACTAATTCGTTATTTCTTAAATTAACCTTTACCCTTTATTTCTGAAAACTATGACTAAAAAGTAGTGATAAAGAATCTTTGAAATAAATTGTTTTCTTTTTTTTTTGTTTAATTTATTTATTTGACAGAAAGAGAGAGAGAGAGAGCAGAAACGGGGGGAGGGGCAGAGGGAGAGGGAGAAGCAGGCTTCCCACTGAGCAGGGACTCAATCCCAGGACCCCAGGATCATGACCTGAGCTGAAGGCAGATGCTTAACCAACTGAGCCACCCAGGCACCCCTGAAATAGATTGTTTTCAATCCCCAAGTCATCCTTTTTTAAAAAACTGACTCACAGACACTTGGTTCCAGATAATAACCCTACAGACAACCTACTCCTTCCAGATCTCTATAACTGCATATTCACATAAATTGAAAAATCACACTTCCAGGAATATATAACATAAACCAATGCAGAATTTGTGAATGAAATGCACAAGTTGTGATACATAATACATATTCAGTATCATTGTACTGATATTACTAATCTTACACATTAAGATAATAGGATGCACTTCAGAGACTCTTGCTGTTTCATGGAAAAACTACCAAAAATGTAAAATTCTACTGAAATTTTAATTAATATGTGCCCTTGTTAGTTTTGTTAGAATATATAAATGGAGCCATTCCATCAACATAACAAGGGAGACAAGAGTTCTGAATTATACTCACTTTAAAATGAAATAGAAGGATAAAATAGTTCGAAAACAAGATTTTGCAGTTGGAATAACTAAATCATGTTTTTAAGAATTAAAAAACTTAAGGGCGCCTGGGTGGCTCAGTTGGTTAAGCGACTGCCTTCAGCTCAGGTCATGATCCTGGAGTCCCAGGATCGAGTCCCACATCGGGCTCCCTGCTCAGCAGGGAGTCTGCTTTTCCCTCTGACCCTCTTCCCTCTGGTGCTATCTCTCATTCTCTCTCTCAAATAAATAAATAAAATCTTTAAAAAAAAAAGAATTAAAAAAATTAAAAGGAAAAACACTATGTTTTTGTAACTCTGTATGTAATTTATTTACCGACCTTTTGTCTAAACCATTGAATCTTACCTTCTTTTTCTTTTACAAAGCACTAAACCAATTACTAAGGTGGTTATCAAAGTCACCAGGAGGACTAGCGGCACAATGATAGCGATGCTTCCTGAAAAAGAAATGCATGAATAGGTGAACACATAAATAAAGTGATTTAAAGAGTGATATAACTGAATACTTTACTATACCAAATCATTTGACCATTGATGTAATGAAAAGTAAGGCTCAGGCCAAATGTCTATATTCTTAGTTCATAACTCTGTTACTGAAAAATCACTCTCCTATTAAATACTTGATCTGCTGGAAATGTTTCTTTAGATATCTTTCATTTATGTGTTGCAGTTAAATACCTTGAGGTTAGAAATGCTGATTTCTTTGTCAGTCTGAGTCTGATTCTCACTATACACATTTACTTGCAATGATGTAAGTAAGTACATGTTGGTAACTTATTGTAAATCAATGGTGACTGAACACACATTTACATAGTTCCACTGGTTACAATCCCACCTTTACTTTTGTTCCTTTAGCTATAAATATTCTCTGTCAGTGAGTAATTGTGGCAAATGCAGCCTGGTCAAATAGAAGGACATCAGAGTTGGATTCAGATAGACAGAGCCTGAATATCACTTCCACGACTTACTTAGAATAAGCCCTTGGATAGGTTATTTCAAACATGAGGCTCATGCTCCTCACCAATAAAACAGAGACAAGGAGACCTACTACACAGGGCTATTAATTTGGTTCAACAGAATAGGGGGGTGGGGAGGCAAAGGGG
Source organism: Mirounga leonina (assembly GCF_011800145.1). NCBI lineage: Eukaryota > Metazoa > Chordata > Mammalia > Carnivora > Phocidae > Mirounga > Mirounga leonina. The sequence goes on along the minus strand of NW_023270377.1, from coordinate 87,581,049 downwards.
ATTCTCTTTCTTAAGTTCCATTCCAGAATAATTTCAGCAAAATAAACCTGAGGGTTTGGCTTATATTATAAATGTCCATTTTCACATTTTTCCATGTATTTACAAAAATTATCTTAGGTTGTATCACTTATCTTCAAAATGGAATAGAAGATCTATGGAAGAGATCTCCAAGAGTGGTCAGAGAAACTGGGTCTTAGTTTTTATGCATCTGAGCATAGGGGAGAAACAAAATGGAGGAGAACCTGTATTTCTGCCTTGGCAATAAGAGCATCCATTCCACCACCTCCCCCCGGCCCCCGCAGAGGAAGGAGAGAATACCCCTTTGCTGGTAATGTGATCTACAGGAGAATACACCTACAGTTATGTCATGCAGGAAGAGAACTGAGAAGGTTGCTTAATAACAAGAGAGTATTAAGTAGTTCTATCAAGTCCCTAATGTTAACTTTTCCAACAGATAAATATCTAGTGCCTATGACACAAAGACTTTTGTCCCTTTAGAATAAGCATCTGGTTGATTCTGTTGAGTCAGCAAAAAACTAAAGCAAGTGAACCTCAAAACTAATTGAAATATTTTGTGGGGATCTTGAATGGCTCAAGAATGAAATATTAGGAATTAGTAAGTATATAAACTTTCCTCTGCAAATACACATGCATGTAAAAATACTGTGGTAGAAATGAATGGTAATATTTAGCATAATAAGCAGCTCCTAAGGGTTACAAAATAGTAATACAGATCAGTTTTGACAGAAGTTTAGACAGAAGATATCTGTGTGACATAGTCCATACTGGAGATTGCTTACCAAAATACCAAAAAGCCTTTATTAAGGAAATATCATGTATAAAATAATCTTCTAATTTGGAACTTTAAAAATCATTTGTTTAAAATAACCAAATAACTACCTTTTCCATGCAAGAAAAAAAAAAGGGACTTGCCTTATTTAGTCAGTTTCTAAAATGTAAAGCTCATTCTATTATTTCGTGTTTTTACCAGGACTATACAACTTAGCGAGTTTGATATTATATTACCTTCTTGGTTTGGGGAAAGTGAACCTTATATGAATGTGTAATTTATTAGTAATTAAAGAAAGTAGAGAATCTGGCACCTTGGATAGTAATTAACATTTATTCACAAATTTTTAAATACCAGTGAACAGCTTGGTCTCTTCATAAACTATGACTTCAACTGACTGATCATGACTTTATAAATACCCCTACTTCATTATTTTTCTTTTTTCCCCTAAAATTTGTGGTAAATTGATAGATATAAAATACCAATTCTGGTCTTAGGGTATATAGTTACTTTCCCTTCACTGCCAATTGTATATTATTAAAAAAAAAAGATTTTATTTGTTCTATATAGTTTCTTTTATTCTTATATAAGGTAGAAATGCTGTTATGTATACATGCTAAAAAACTTACCAATCTCCATCTTTTTCTTTCTCCCATCTGTAATGGCAATTCCAGTTCCTTACATTGCAGCACTTTAAGAGCCTAGACTTCTAAATTGTTTATATAACCAATTAAGGTAACTGCAATAATGCTTAGGATAGCCAATAAATAATGCAGGTGGCAATTGGGCAAGTTTTTAAAATTGGATTTTATAAAATTTTTATATCAAATGGAACAATTGGTAACAACATATATTTTTAAAAGAATTAGAAGACAGATATTTATCAAAATAAGTAGAATATATAGCAGTAAATATATTTTAACATATATCAATCAAAGGTTACTGCAGGTGATTTTTTTTTTAGCTTTAACTTATTGGTGGATTGTTTAAACTGATTTTTTAAAAAGATTTTATTTATTATTTGACAGAGAGAGAGAGTGAGCACAAGCAGGGGAAGCAGCAGGCAGAGGGAGAAGCAGGCTTCCCGCTGAGCAAGGAGCCCGATGCTAGACTCAATCCCAGGACCTGGGATCATGACTTGAGCCAAAGGAAGACGCTTAACTGACTGAGCCACCCAGGTGCCCCTAAACTGATATTTAAAAAAGCACGTTCTGTACTTACTAAAGATGGAGAGGATATCTTGACATCTTGATAAACTTGTCACATAAAATCCAAGTCTTTCTTTGCAACATTGTTCTGAAGCCTCATTACACAATACTTTTCTGTTAGAAGGGACGGTGTTATCAAATTGTTAGGTTGAAGAGACCCTTCCGCTGGGAGAGGCAGGAAAGCTCAGCAGTTGAGATTATAGACTGTGGAGCCAGGCTGTCTTTGTCCAAACCTCAGCTTACTAGCAACGTATCCTTGGGCAAATTAATTATCTTTGTCTCAGTTCACACATCCATAAAATGAGAGTCATCATTAATATGACCTCATAGTAATGTAAATAGGATTGTTTATCATGTAGAAAATATAACATACATGTTTATTAAATACTTAAAAATATATATTGCCATAGCACTATGCTTGAGTAGGGGAAGGTGGTGAGATCATTTTGGGACATGCTGAACTTGAGCTTCCCATGGAATACAGATGATATAGACATTGCCATAGATATGGATATAGCAATTGTGCAATGGGATCTATGTCTCAAACTCAGGAGACAAACCAGGATCAGAATAGAAATGTAGGGGTAATCAACATAGAGTTGGTAAGTGAGGTCAAGAATTATGGACCACCATGAAGAGTGTGTATAGTGTAAGTGGAGAATGCGTTGCCCAGAAGAGACAGGGAAAACATATCTCACAAAGAAGAAAGTTGCTTCAAGAGGTAAGAAAGGAACCAGAAAAATTCAGTGTCGGGCGCCTGGGTGGCTCAGTTGGTTAAGCGACTGCCTTCGGCTCAGGTCATGATCCCGGAATCCCCGGATCGAGTCCCACATCGGGCTCCCTGCTCGGTGGGGAGTCTGCTTCTCCCTCTGACCCTCCCCCTCTCATGCTCTCTGTCTCCCATTCTCTCTCTCAGATAAATAAATAAAATCTTAAAAAAAAAAAAAAAGAAAAATTCAGTGTCATGGAAGTCAGAGGAAGAGGACCTTTGTTTATTGGTTGAATTTATAGTGGAAAAATATAAATATTAAACATGCCATTACAATGAATCTCTTTTGATATGTTGCTATGTATTCTGCTCTTAAATTCATGTTCACATATATGCATAAATGTGAATGTAGATATGTTTTTGTGATTAGGATGTTTTCTCTTAAGCATTGTGATGAACTGTAATTTTAAAAGTCATCAAGAAAATATCCTCACTTTGTGTCACTCTCCCTCTTGTCCCCTGATGCCAGCACACTGGCCTTTCAAGACCTTGAGCATCTCGAACTCTTTCCTGTTCCAGCGTTTTTGTACCTACTGTCCCTTGTGTTTGAAATACCTTCAGCCTCTTCTCTTTCTAATCCTTCAAATCTCAGCTTCTGTATCATCACTCAGAGAAATCACTCCTGACCTCAGTTCTCACCTGCTATTCTCTATTTTTGCTTCTTTTTGTTTTTTTGCCTACTTCACAGAACCAATCAAAACTTATTTTATAAATCTGCACATTTACTCATTTGTTTGCTTCCTTGCTTTATTGCTGTTTACCCTTCTATAACCTCAGCTTCAAACAAGAGGCACTGTCTCACTCACTGACTTGTCTCTGGGATCTCATTCAGTACTTGACACTTAGTTGAGGCTTGATAAATATTTGCTTTGGGAGAATTAGGACAAAAGCATTATTTTGTTGCATGTTTCAGTTATCTCTCTGTATTTGCAAATTATTGGTTCCTTGGTATCACATAATTAGTGTTTTTTTTCTATTTTAAAACAAGATGGCATAAAAGAGATAAGGGCAAAATAGGAGAAGAGGAAACAACTCCCTAACAGATATCACATCTCTGTTGTCACTGTACTAAAATATAGCATCTCAATATTACTGCCTCACAAATGCTGAGTATATTCTTATCCTCTTTAATTTTAGCAAATATGAACAGCATAATTCAAACATTGAGCATTCACTCCCTTAGAACTTTAGGTAAAATTTAAATAGAAGTACCCAAGGAATATTTTATCATATTTAATTTAAAACTGTTCAAAATAACTTCAGAAGAGTCAGACTAGCTTTTTTTTAAGTGGAACCTCAGAGAACATGCTAGGATAATAGATCTGTTTAATTCCACAGGCTGATCTCTTGGATACTTTAAACAGCAACGACCAGAAAACATCAGTATGAGTACTCAGAGATGATTAAGAAAGTTGTGCATCAATTAGAAAGGTAAATCTCCATGCCAGCTGACAGTAGTCAGGCCAACAGAAGCAGTGTATTCTTTATTATTCCAAGGTCTGATGATCAAGGAATGCTTCATTGTTAATGGAAATGCAGATCTGAACATTGCTAAAGTATCTATCTTTCTCACTGGGCAGATGATTTCTCTCCAAGTTTGGGGAACATTTGACAACCATTCAAAACTACTGGGCTTTACCTTAGGTAGGATTAGTTTAACTACCTTTTTTCCTTCTTCCAGAGTTATTGAGGCAAGTTGCTCTAAGCATAAATGTCTGATGATAAGTGCCTTTTAATAGTATCATTATGTGGTCAACTTTGCTCAAATTTAAGAAAATTTGACATTTACATAGCTAATAGCCCTTTCAGTGTGCATCGATACTTCCATTAAACTTAATGACTTTAAATTAGTGATGGGAGGAAGGACATCAGAATCTTTGGGAAAAAGGTTACAAATACTTGCAACTCTTCTGTTTGATAGTCTTTATTTTAGAACTGCTGTATGTAATTAGAGGCATTTGCCTTATAATGGAGCTTTTTGCCCCTGCAAATAATTGGAGACACCACCCTCCAATAAAAACATCTGTTGTTCCCGTCCCCCAAACCATTTCCAAACACCAAACTTTCCCTTGAGAGTGGAACTTACATAAAATTTGAAAATTCAATTGATGTGCTACTTTGTTTTTTCACGGAGTTTATCAATACTTAAAATTGTTTTTGACTCTTTAAAAAGCTATATATCTCATTTATCTTAGATAATGGAGAAATCACCAAAATAAAAGGCTAAGTCTCCACAATTGTCAACTTATAAATTCAGTGTGTTCTATAGGTTGGTAACCTGAAATGCATTTTTCATTTAAAAACAATGCTATTAATGACTGTTGAGTTTGGAACTGGTTCACAAAATCATATGTAAATTAGTGTGCCTCCAGAACAATTATAGGTAGTGTGGATATGAGCCCTAGATCCTGGGAAGAGAGAATAAGAAGTTTGTTTTTTTTTTTTTTCTTCTTCTCCTTTTGCAATATCAAATTAGGCAAGGTATATTTTGCCTCTTCTACTAACTTTTATGAACCAATTCCTCAAATCCTAGTGCTCTATTCCTACAACAATGTGCGCATAGTTTTCCTAAGGCCTTTTCCCTTTCCTTCCCTAAGGACAACACACAAATTCCAGGGTAAGCCCCAAACACTCTATGATCAAAGATTACTCATCTCATCTCTGCACATCTAGGCTATTTACTCTAGATCTATTTGCCATTTTTCAAAACGCTCATGCTTATTGGCCCAAATTAATCTCTAAATGGTGGGACTTTGGACAGTGTTGCTTGAAGGATCTTAAGCAGTGACAGAGAAACTATTTGGGCAGGAGCAACAAACAAGTAGATCAGCAAACACTGAGATCCGGTATGTAGGGTACAAAAAATTGCATACTTTGACTTCGAGAGTGCCTTTCCTTTTTCACAAACTCCATAGTATGTTTTTTTGTTTTCATGAAAATGTTTTTCACCAGCAGTGATGGACTAGAGGAAAATTGCTAAGGTAAACAGTTATCCATCAGTGATATTATTTTTGTTCTTCAAGGATATATTTACCCACTTGATAGATATTACATACTTCAAAAGTTCTCCATTCATAATAATATTAATGACAATATGTGTGAATTGGGAAACTTTATTTTTGACTTTCATTTTGAAAATCTTTATAAAATCCTTTAAACTTGTTAAAAATATACACATAGACAAACAATGATGATGTAGATGGACTTTCCTATCAGTGACCTGTCCTAAGACTACAGCTGCACAAAAAAAGATTTGCAAAATCTTTGAGCTATATTTTAATACACTTCAAAACCAATACTTTGAAGACAAAGAAGCAATAAATCAACCATGATCCTTATTAAGATTTGCTTGTTAATATACTTTTCTTTAAGACTAACAGTCAAGTCTGCTTTACAACAACATACTGAAATGCAATTTAAGAAAATACACTTTGCTCTAATTAAAACATTTTTTTCCTGGAGCATTTTCATATCCATTGTGATATTTGCAGTCTTGGTAGCTGATGTACATTTCCCCAGAAAAGGTTATGCTAGGTTTGCAGATGTGCATTCTGAAAACTGCCAGAGTTTGAACTCTTGCTGCCTGAAAGAGCACGTGAATGCTGGATCCTGTCACCAGGTGAGCTCAGTGCTCCAGCTTTTCTAAAACACCTGGATTGCAGTGCATTTCCTGCAAAATTCTACGAAGGAGATTTTCCAAGACTCAAGTCCCCTAGTAATGGCATAAAAAATCATTTCTGTACCATATAGAACACCCAAGATGTTCACCTGAGTTACTTACTTGTGTTAATATGATCAGACTTGCTGCTCTTTGGGGCTGGTCTCTCACATTGTGTACCTGACCAGTTGGTGGAGCATCTAGAAAAATAAAAAAAGAAAAAAAAAAAAAGAAAAAAAAAAAGAAAGAAAAATTGGGTTCATAACAAAACTCACAAATCTGCTAATGTAGTAACTTCAACCAAATGAAATGGAGAAGCCAGCCATCACAGATTCATAACTATTAGGTAGAGAGTTCTGCCAATGTTCTGTGTATTGCCAGTATGCTGAGGGTAACTTCAACTGGACTTAACTTGTTGAAATACTTTTTTAAAATTTAGGTTTATAGTAATTTTCCTTATCCTATGTTAAATCTTAAATTTAGCTTATTTTATAGCAAAACTGAAATCTTAATTAAGACTTGGGAATTAAGAAGTACTGAAAATTATAAGTAGCCATGATAAAAACTGAGTTTGCCTGTCAAGCAAATCCATCCTTATTAAGTTTCTGGGATTTTTCCCCCTGTCTTGCTCTATGTCCAAGGTGTAATTAACCATTGAACAGCAAATGGTCATCTGTCTCATCGAGCTGCAGAATTTTTACTCTTCTAATCACAGATAGGGAAATGCAGTCAATTCCCATTTAAAATCATACTTTTATTCCTATGGAATCAAGACAATGTGCCCAAGTTTTTAGTGGGAGAAGTTGTCTTCCCCATGTAGGTACCATGACACTATGATGAGAAGTCTAGCAGAGGATGAAAACAATAGATCTGATTAAAATCTTTTATTTAAACATAAATCTCAGCCATATAATTAGCTGGATACATCAAAATAAATGCTGGAATGGCTTTAGCTATGTTTAAATAATGCCTATTGGCTAACACAAGATGCCTCTGTGCATCTGTCAGAGGAAATCCACAGAGAGACCATTTAATTGGCTTCAGTTCTTATTTAAAATGATTGTCAAATGCCACCATATTAAGAATAGTTGCACACAATAAAAGAACAGCTTCCAGAACCATTCCAAATAGATTTCTCTGGGCATGGTGGCCAAACTAAATAACTGCAATTTCTAGGTTTCTGCCAGTTCTGTCATAGCCAATTCAGATAGCTGAAGCTGTTGTTGGAACTAGGCTTTGGTGATGCCATGTGAATTATCTGGGATACTCGTGAGGACAGTGTTGGCTCTCCTAACACATGGGCGAAATCTTATAAAATCATCATTACTGAAAAACTCAAATCATGAAAACAAAAATTTATTTCATTAAAGCATATATTAATGTCAGCATAATTGACAATAATGTTATAATTCAAGAATATAGGTATTTGATTAATAATGATATTGTAAAAGTATGAGTATGGATTATGGTTTAAATGAAAATTAATATATTATTAGGGCATTATTTATGCATCATCTTACCTTTTTTTTAGATTCTTTATAAAAAGCTTACATATGTATTTCCTATACACATTTACTATATACCATAATGCAATAAATCACTAAAATAGATAAATAAATTTTAAGACCAGGTCAGTGACTCTGTCTACATTCCTGAAGTGAGGTAATGGAATGAGCACATTTTCACATAATTATAATAAAGTGGACAATGGATAAAATCACTGATTTTTAAAAACAATTTTCCCTCAGTTGTGGTTTTGCAGATGAATGATCTAGAAAATTGTTCCAATTCTTTACAGTTTCTAATTCTTGACACAGTCCACCGATAATTCAAAAATAAGGTGTTTAGGATGATCTAGTAAATATGTTGTTGGAGTGAATTCTGATTATTGCAAAATTCTTTTTTTTTATATATAGCTTTACGTTTGTCAAATCTTCCTGAGGATGTTTTACATATTCCAATGGGGAAAAAAAAACAATACTGATTGCTTAATAATTTTATTATAGTGCTTATGTATAGAAGGCTATTTTTGTGCTGGCATATTGAATTACTGATTAAAATATAAAAATTGGCTCTTTACATTACCTACTTTGATAAACAAACCAAACCAAACCAAAAGACACCTAAATCAGGGCTCATTTTAAATAAGAGGAATGACCTGAGATACACTTTATTATGTTATTACTAGAGATAAGAACCTCTGGGCTCATCATTACACTGAGATGCTGAGAAGTCAAAAAATGGAACTGCTCAGAGTTGGGAGGATTAAATGCTAATTGACCAGATTATGTTCTGACATGAACATCATGTATCCTGAGTACTTTAGGAAGTTATGAAAAATACGGCTTTATAACTCCAGAAGAGGAAAGAGAGATATTTAAACAAAGAAGATAAGGATAGTGTGATTCTTAATTCCAAACTCTGGAATTATTTAGGTAGGACAGGTGGTATTTGTTAACAGTACCGAGTATCTATTTTATCCATAGCTTGGAACCCAGTATTTATGATGGATAAAAGAAATCACCTGCTCATGGTAATAAAGCTCTCTTCTTTTAAATTGTGGAACCACATTTAAATTCTTAATCTTCAGGGAATATTTTACTTATTACATACTAGAAATAGCTCTCAACGACTGTGCAGGAGAAATAATTAATTTTAACAGTTATACATCTTAATCGCCTGATGATCACCTTGCAATTTTCCCTATACTCCTTATAAAGCAATGTTTTATGGCCAAAGATAAAATATGTTCCACTGTTCTACATTTGTTATAGTTTTAAAAAATAATCTCTTTTGAGATATTAAATCAAATAGGAATCGTTATTCTTGTTGCCTACCTTACTACCTTACAAAATGACTACTTAAGGCATTTGCTGCTCCATGAGTTCTTCTTCCAGTGGTTGATTTAAGACCAAGTATTTTTACCATCTTTATAGGAATTCATAAATCTTCATACTCTGAGTAGACTACAGTGGTCAAAGCCATTAATGGCAGGGCATTTAGGAATCAGAATGTCTGAAGATCATCAAAATTTCCTGTCCAATTCCTCACTGAATCATTTGCATTATCATGCTGACTATAATATCCCTGGCATCTGTCTCTTTTTCATTATTCCTCAAGCAAAATCCACAGTCCATGCCCTGGTCATTTTTAATCTGTACTGGTGCAATCCACTGCTTCCTGCTAGTCATCCTCAGACAATTGTGTGGTGCAGAGGGAGGGAATATCCAAGCAGACTCCTGCTGAATGCAGAGCCCAGCACGAGGCCCTATCTCACAAGGCATGATATTATGGTCTGAGCAGAAACCAAGATTTGGATGTTTAACTGACTGAGCCACTCAGCAACCCCCCCCCCCCTTTTATTTCTTACCAGCACAAACACCTCTATGTCATTCCTTTTACACTTATTCTATAGGGTATTTCTTACTATCCTTAACCTTAGGACAATAAAAATCACCTTCTTTTTCTTATTTTTTTTTTAAAGATTTTGTTTATTTATTTAAGACAGAGAATGAGAGACAGAGAGCATGAGAGGGAGGAGGGTCAGAGGGAGAAGCAGACTCCCTGCCGAGCAGGGAGCCCGATGCGGGACTCGATCCCGGGACTCCAGGATCATGACCTGAGCCGAAGGCAGTCGCTTAACCAACTGAGCCACCCAGGCGCCCACCTTCTTTTTCTTATATGTTTATCACTATGACAGTCTGAATTATCTAACTTTTTAAATACTTTGGTGAATTTTAACTAGGTATTGTTGGAATACGGATACAGAAAGAGAGAAAGAGGTAGAGAGAGACTTATTTATTTAAACTATCTTTTATCCTTCTTTTTTCCCATCATCATATAAAGATATTGTGTCAGGCAGGTTTTTTTTTTTTTATCATTTTATTTTTTTTCCCATCATGATAAATGTACTGTTAAATGCCCATCCTCTATTTCTCCCATCGTCCCACCAACCTGCCCTCTGGTAACCATCAGTTTGTTCTCTGTCATTAAGAGTCTGTTTCTTGGTTTGTCTCCTCTCTTTTTTTCTTTGCTCATTTGTTTTGTTTCTTAAATACCACACGAGTGAGATCATATGGTATCTGTCTTGCTCTGACTGACTTCTTTCACTTAGCATTATACTGTCTATGTTGTTGCAAATGGCAAGATTTCATTCTTTTTTTTATGGCTCCTAGCAGTTTCTTGAAGTCAATAGCTGCCTGGTAAAGCTTTACAGATTTCACACTGTTTTTGACTTCTTCCCTTCTCTCTAAGGCTATTGGCATTAAAAAAAAAAAAAAAAAAAAAAGATTATTTACTGCTGCATTGTTTTCTTAATCTTATTCTTCCCCTTTCATTATAGCTATATGTATAAAAGTCTTAATTATGACATTTTATATTTCATTTATGTTCTACATTAGTATGATTAGCAAACTGAAAAAAATGCTAAAATTGAAATTTTAGAGTCCCAAATACCAGAGATTTTCATTAAGCAGCTTGAAGTTTGGGCCAGAAATCTTTATTTTAGTGAAGTGATTCTGATGCAAGTAATTCACAAATCACACTTCAAGAAATATTTGAGACAAATTATTATTATAGTCCCACAGACCTTGTTCTTATATCAAACATTATTTGATTTTTTAAAAAGTTTTTATGATGAAAATAATAATATGCATGCCCAGAATGATTGTTCAAAAAATTAAATTATATTGGTAGAAGTTCTTTACATAGAGTACTAGAAAGCTGAATGGGTTTTTGATTTCGGTAACTAATTCTCATCTGAATGTTACCATATGAAATGTGTAGTTAGTTGATTTACTGTGTCCTTTAAAAGTTTGTGAAATTATTATACATTTACTATATACTCTGCTTCAATTGTAATATTCTGAAGCACAAGGGAATATCTTTGTGTAAAGGCAACAGTATAGCAGATATTACTAGCAAGAAGAGTAAACATTTTTAGAATATCAAAATCAGTTTGGCATATATAAGGGCGATAAAAAATAATCTTTACATTTAAGCATAGATATAAGACATATAATTAAACTGTCCAAAATAGTGCTAGTTCTGAAGTAGTACAGTGATTGAGGATTGAGAATATCAGGTATAAAATACTAAAGGTGTATTAAAATCTGATATATTGCCTTTCACCATGTAACAATGATCAACTTACATGGACCACAAATGTCATTTTGCAGAAATGTGGTTTAGAGTCACCAGCTTTGGGAGAACTTCAAAATAAAATAATGAGATTAATATCCACTCCCTCTTTTCATCAAATTTAAAGGTCATGGGACTCTTCTGATCAAAGTAAAATTCAAAGGTGAACCTTCAAGCAATTTGGAATTGAATTTCTCCTCTTCTATATAGGCTGCCCTTATTAACCATGAAGATGGAGACATTCAGAAAGAAAAAAAAAATCTCACAGGGGGGAAAATGGCACAAAGGGATTAAGGAAAACTTAGAAAACTTGTGCATAGTGTCATGCATCCTTTAGTGCTCCAAGAACTTCAATAAAAAAATGAAAAATATTAAATTTTGTGCACCAGATTTGTATAGTAGTATTTCCATATTTATGTAAAGAAAATTAAAAAAAATAAAAGTCATTAGCAAAATATTTTTTTCCAGTTAATTTTGCAAATTTTAGTCTTTTGGTATTGACAACATGACTACATTTGCATGGTGTTCCTAACTTTGAATCTCCCTACTTTATGTAGCTCCCAGTACCTTTTGTACCCTTCTCCTTGCAGACAGTAGTATTGCAAAATGTTATATATTTAGACAGATATCTAGATATTTATTCACTTATTTGTTAATTTTACCATAAAGCACTTTTTAATATCTTATTGTTTCACAACTTTCTGAGCTAAAATTATTTCATATATTCACAACCATTCATATTTTTTGTAACACGCCCCCAAAATTTCCTACCCTGACTTTAATGGGAAATTTTGCATAAGGTCCAATTAACATTTGCTGAACTTTGTGCCATCTCTTAGAATAAATATATTCATATGAAAACCACTCTTATTCACTTCTATAATAACCTAGGAGTTGGAATTATTCACTGTGTGAAATGAGGAAGTGCATGTTCAAATAATTTGTCAGGAAAAAAAATAGCTAATAGGTGGTAGAAATAAAATGTGGTGTTATTATTTCTTCATTGTTTTCTGCAACAATGCCATTCAATGACAATCCTTCTAATTCAGTGCAGGAGTAGGAAGAAATGCTTTTCTTTAGTCCCTCATGCCCAGGAGATCACTGGTCCCTCAATAAGAAAGTCAAAGTGTTGTCTGAACAGAAGGAAATAGTTTTGAGTAGTAAAATGGTAGGAATTACCACATGGGCTCAGAACTGTGGTCAGTAATGTTTAACATTCTGTCTCTATCAGTGACAATGAGGAACATATTATTAAAGAGTGTTTATATCCTTCTTGATATCAACTTCACATTTTTATGTTGGTTCCAAAATATTGTAAATATGTTTCATATATCTTTAAATATTCATCACCTATAAATTCATCTATATTATTACTCAGTATGGTTTCGAACTTCCAAAACTATTCACTCTATATTTCAGTGACTTGGCATGTTTTACATACAATTTTGTACTCCAATTTCTATTTATGCAGTACTATTCTCTATGTGAATTTAACTGTTACTTCTTACATGGCAACAGCTAGGTATTACCTTGTTCAGTTTTCTTCAGAAAGCTTAAGGTAGTAGCTTAAATTTATGTTTATTTTTATAAGTATACTTGATTCTACTCTATAAGAACATATTATAATGCATAGTTTAAAAATATTACATTAAATCATTGTATTATCTAGTACTGATAAAATTAGTAAGACAAAAATAATCTTTCTTTAATATTAAGAGAATTTGGTCAGAAAGAGTTTTGGTTTCTGCGAAGTGTTAATGTGATAAAGTAAAAAAAAAAAAAAGGATATTAAACAAACTCTGACCAACAATTATTTTAGGAAAAGTTAAAATTGATAAGAAATTGAAGAGGTGGCCATGGAAGAAATAAAATTAACAGAATGGATTATTTAAAATGATTTATTTTAAGAAGTAATGAGGACTATAAAACAAAAAATGAAATCTAGTTTGCCAAGTAATTACCCATAAAAGGAAGTTCGTTAGGATTGGGCAGTTTAAGTTAGAAATGTTTAAACATAAAATTCTGCACAGGCCACTTGAGCAGAAATGGCACCAAAGTATGAAATGATGACTGAATAAATATATTTAAAAAAAAAAGAAATCTCTATTAATGGAAAGTTATTATGATCTAGATATTCTCCAGAAAATTTTATTGAAAGCAGATCTGAAAAGCATGAGGTGTTTTTTAGAGTGAGTAGACAATTTCTACTTCAGTGAATACATTACATGCACCAAATGAAAGGGAAAAGGAATAATCATAAAATTAGTATTAAGTAATATGGTGGATGTAACTGAAGACATAAAAGCAGATGTTAGAAACAGTGGTTACAATGCTATAGCTAAAGGTGGGAGAAAAAACATAATGCATGCTGTAACACCAGCAGAGAGCTCTCTCTACACATAGCCAAGATGAAAGGCCAATCCCACAATTTCTTAAAAAGATAGCAAACCGTGTGTGTGTGTGGGGAATTCTCTATGCTTCGTGCCATGCACGCAAAGTAACTAGTTTGCCACCTGAATATTTTGCGATTTAGCACAAAATAACGGTACACAATAAAGAATTTTTCTATTAAAACAACAACAACAAAAAACCTCATGAAGGCCCTTCCTAATTCTTAGGGCTTCTGTGGTACAGGATGGTGAAATCTGAAACCAATTATTATGAGGCTGTCTGGCATATCCAACTGCACCTATTAAGTATTGTTCAAGGTATATTAATCCCATGCAAATCTGGGGCAATGGTAGGAAGATCAGGAAGTGTCATCACAAGGTTTTGAGTGTGTGAATGTCTTTAAGTCCAATATAACTTTAATTCTCTAAAAAAATATTTAATTTACTTTATATTGCAGTGTTCATGTGCTGGCATATTGATGTTAGTCATGCTAATTTATAGCCTAAATCATTGAAAAATGATTCTGACATAAAAATGAACTTCTGCTTTCTGGTACAAAGTTTACTCTTTGTTCTACTTACAAGATTACTACATATCTACCAAAAGGTATCACCAAAGCTTCCCACCAACCATTTGTTGTTAAGCGACCTTGTATTAGTATTGATATCAACTTCCCAATTGCAGCCTTTCAGGCTTCCTTAATTCTAAAAGTACCTGCCTGAACTTTCAAAAGATTTTTTTACATTGAATTTTTTTTAAAAAAAAACAAAACAAGTAATTAAAAAAAAAAAGACATAAGAGAGATTAATTGCTAAAGTCAAGCTTCAGTATGAATTAACAAATTTGTGTATCCTGTATAAATGTTAATTAGTCATACAACAGTCATCAGATTTGTTCAACATTTATAGGAACATGTTGCAGGTAGAAACATAGGCTTTAGGACCAAAGATACCCATTAACACACATTTCTTTCCTAATCCAAGTGTTAGATTACTTTTCTGACTCAAGATGAGGTTTATGCAGGCAATGGGCTAAAAATTGATTCAGAAAGTAGAGACAAATGTCTTCAATAAATCTAAAATGCTATACAATATTATGGTAGTATTTTACATTATGGAGAAAATGGCAATTTGGGGGTAGTTATAAATATTTTTATGCATTTGATCAACATACAATCATAAGTATGGTATAGTCTATTTGTATTCTCTATTTATATATGCATTCATGAATATCTAAATATGCATTTGCCTATAATTATGCTAGACTATGATTAAATTAAGGTGAAGATTATCTATTATTCATCTTTGTATTCTCTCATTTCTTGAACAGTATCTGGCACATAGTCAATGTGTGTATCTGGTCAATCAGTATCAGCCATTTGACAAAATGAATGAATGAATCCATGAGGCATAGAGGATGCATGGTTGAGCACATACGAATATGCATATTAGAGAAGTTTCATATACATGTGCTGTACTCATTCTATGAAGAATATACAGCACCATTCATAAGAACATGCTTTCAGCTGGTTACCAATCAGTCTTTTCTAGCTGACAGGAATATTGATCCACCATGGGAAACACTTCATATGTTAAGAACCACAGTAATAGGCAAATATGTTCTTCCTTCTTTCCTTCTTTCTTTGCTTCCCTTTTCTCTGCCTTCCCCCTTTCATTTATTAATTCTTCCCTTTATAAAATCAGATGACCACATTCTAGCAACCTGGGCATGTAAAAATTTTACTTATTCAATGATACAAATTGTGTGATAATTCAGTTCTTGTCCCAGGATGCAGCCAACAAAGAAATGTTTTTCCTTCCATGACAAAAATTCTAAAAGTACCTGCCTGATGAATACTTTGGCACGGAAACCAGTTATTGGTATCAAATTCAATGTAATTTAATTCAATCAATTAATTTAAACTGTTGTCTGAAACAAAAGTGCTGGCATGCTGGGACACAAACGGCATGCATGAATTTTGGAATCAGACAGACCTGTATTGTAATCTATTCTCCTCTCCTCACACAGGATGTATCCTTAGGCAATTCACCCATTTCAGTTTTTAGTTTATAATAACAGAGAGAGTGAGAGAGCGATACTTCCTGCTTTGCCTCTCATGACGTCACCTTTGTTTTCCTCTTAAATCCACTTCATTTTTTACTTTATATGTTACCTTTCTATTTTTTATGTTTTCCTTTTACTGCCTCAAAAGATTTTTCCTCCTTCTTTCCTCCTTTTTTTTGGAGGGGGGAAGGTAAGTTGATTATTATAAAAGCTAAAAAAAATAAATAAAAGCTTCCCTGAGAGATTAAATGACATAATGATGTATATAAAATTTACACATCGTTTAACTTAATTTAACTCAAATGATGATATTGTGAATATTAAATTATTAAATTTAAAGACTGTATGTATCATGCCAATATCTATATAACTGAAATTTCTGATTTGTATGCCCCCTGAAGAAGTATTAGGCTTAAGGTTTTGTACTCCTTTAACATAATGACGTCTTTCTGTTACTATCTTACTATAAAAAAAGGAGAAAGAACATATTTTCTTGAATAATGATAATATAAAGAATCTTTAATTTACTTTTTAATCTTAAATCAATGTTGCTAGTTAAACCATATGTGCCTGATCCTTTTCTTAGAAGCGTATAAAATTAGTCTGGGATCAGGTACTAGGTCGAAGATTGACTGCTCTAGTTTTCTTGACTTGTTCCAGCATGGAATATGAGCAAGAAATAAATCTCTGTTGTTAAAAGCACCTGAAATTGTGGTTATTTTCTATAGCAGTAAAATCTGGGGAAACCAGTCTAAATAGAAAGGAAAAAAAATTTAAATTGTTAAAGAGGTAACATTAACAAATGAAAATATTATGTAGTTATATTGTATTTGGTTTCTTTGTTTATTCTGATTTGCTGATTATACGAAATCATATATATGATTATATGTCCCCAAATCAAGGGACGAGAATGTGACAACATCAAAGCTTTATCACAGTTGCCCCATATATGTAACTCTGTAATAAATGTTCTTTGTTAAGCAGTGCTACTATACTCTCAAAGCAAAAAGCGGACTTAAAACTTGTACAGAAAGATGTGATATCTGTATTGTGTGCTTTCCCCATGGCGTGGCTAGCATGTGAAAGCTAGGACGAGTTACAGCTTGTTACCTGGGATCATAAAGGATAGATATTGATGTGACAGCTTCTCTTGGCCTTTAGTACTCCAAAAGACATGCACATCTCATATTTTCTGCTTTGAAAATATGCCAAGGGGCAGGAAAGCAAATAAGGAAGGTGCAATGACCTGACTCTTGAATTGTGGACAACACAGGGCGCTGAAGTTGAATTGCTCAATACCCCTGCTGAAAAGCTGTGATCTGTTTGAAATCACTCATGACAAGTTCCTTGGGCTCTTCTCAAATATTCTCTATGGGGCCACAAGGTCGCTGGTCCACATGGAGGAGCGCTGCTCAGCCTGACAACAAGACTGGGGAAGAGCAAAACGTGTAGTTTCCTTTCTGCAAGGCCAGTATTTTGAGAAACTAAGGCCTTAATTAGCTGGAAGGTAGAGAATAATTCCTACCTCTTTCAAATTTGTGACAGAAGCAGAACTCATTAGCCTCTTCCCAAAAGTCCCAACAAAGGCTTCTCTAGTACTTATGCATTTCCTTATGTGTTTCTCTCACCCTCAGGACTTGGAAAATAATGCTGAACTTTTAATAAAATAATTAGATTGGAACAATCACAAAACCAAAGAAAATGACAAAAAGCCTAATGCAGATCTCTCTCTTAATGAATGTCCCTTTGGTATTTATATATTCGTCTTGCAGCCTCCTGCATTTAAAACCTCTACCGCACAAGTGTTTATGAAGCGAATTCCCCTGTGTGTTTTCTAAGGGTAATTTAGGGCAGACCCACTGTCCTTTCTTTCTCAGTATGACTTGAGTTGGGCGTTACTTACTGCAGCTCCCCTCCCAGTGACTATACTTGCACTGCTCGTCTTTTCTTGATACCACATAGCACCTTATTTTCAATAGCAAGCACTTAAAAAAACAAAACAAAACAAAACCTTTATTTTTCATATTCAGACTCCTAGAAGCTCCAATTATACCAGGTTCTGATCATTTATATCTGGTGTGTTACAACGGCTTTAGGATTTTCCTTTTCAGTTTTTTTTAATGTTTATGTTGCAGAAAAATACCTATGTTCTTTACATATATTACATTTCTTAATCCTCAGAACAATTTTAGAAAGTGCATGCTATTAGCATTTCCATATTAAGATGACAAAGGAACCAGAGGAGAAAAAACGAAACAAGCAAAACAGACTGCAATCCCAAGATAGGATGTCCTCTATCACTTGGCTCTTGTGTGCCTTGTCTACCACAAACCACTTTTAAAAGCTGTTTTTTAATTGAAATATATCTTCGTCCTCTTTTTCATTGCAAATTGGGATTCATTTTTAAAATCTATTTTTTTTTTTCAAACCCGTGGCTTCTTGATCCGGCAGAGTACCATGTCATCAAGACCTTTCTGAAACATTCAGATGACTGTGATACTCCATATTTCAAACATTATCAGTGTTCCCCGATTGCTTATGGAATGGATAACAAATTTCTAGCTAAGCATTCTATGTTCCTCAGAATTATTTCACTGTCTAATATTATTGTCCAATCCTCCTTTATAAGCATCATTTATTTACACCACTCAAATCCCCAGGGCCCCTGCCATATTCCTTCTTCCCTCATCTCTTTCCTCAAATAGACTCAGAGTCCCTCAATGGCAGGGGCTATACCTGACTTTCCTCTTCTTCCCTGTCCATTTTTGATAGAGATATCCAGACTAAAAACAATAAACAAACAAACAAAAGGCAAGAAGAGAACAAAAACAAATAAAATTATGTTCTTCTAAGAAGTTAAGATGGTGAATTAAGTCCATTTAGTTCTTTATAGAGAGCTATTTAACCTGAGTTCCAGAGCACTCAGGAAACACCCCAAGGTAGCATTTGATGGAAATCATGATAAAATCAATCACTTTTCTATTTTTTTCCGACTCTTGATTAAATAAAGTAGGGAAAAGGCAGACAATGGAACACTGGGCAACCACTAAGAATAAAAGCATCTAATTATATACGTTGACATGGAATGCTGTTCAGAATGTATTGCAAAGTAGATAAACATAAGAGAATGTCTATCATATGATTTCATTTTAGTACCTAATAATCTGCAAGTGTATATTTGTATTAAGAAACTGAATGAACAGAAACCAAATACAATAGTGGTTATTATTAGGAAATACGGATATTTTGAAAAAAATAGCAGGAAAAATGATCAGGATTGCTGAAACAAATAATATATTATATGTAAAAAAAAAAAAGAAGATAATAGGAAGGGAAAAATGAAGGGGGGGAATCGGAGGGGGAGACGAACCATGAGAGACTGTGGACTCTGAGAAACAAACTGAGGGTTCTAGAGGGGAGGGGGTGGGGGGATGGGTTAGCCTGGTGATGGGTATTAAAGAGGGCACGTATTGAATGGAGCACTGGGTGTTATACGCAAACAATGAATCATGGAACACTACATCAAAAAAAATTAAATAAAAAAGTATTGCTTTTATTTCTAAAATTAAAATTTATGGTCTAATAAAAATAATACAGAAGGGAAATGTATTTAATATCTACTTTGAGCTCTTTTATTCTACTCTGAGAAGGAATACTTCAGATAATTTTCTGCCAAAGTCTGTCCAAATGGAGGAAGTATTGACTTTGTTGTCTTTAGGAATATAGAAAACCTTGAATGATTTCTCAAAAAAAAATCATAGTATGAAGAAAAGTCAAATAAAAAATGTAGTGTGTACAAAAAACATACATGGAATTCTCAAATCTTTGCTGCTCTAACTTCAATGTTAAGATCTTAGCCAAGAACCACTTGCCAAAGGCAGGAACTAGAGTTTGGGATACACAAGAAAACTTCAGGAAGTTACCTAAAATAAAATCATACACACAGTGTTACACCACCAAGATTTAAAAATAAAAGCTACTTGTAAGTCTGGATCCATAGTCATGGTTAAACCCAAGCAGAAATAAAGGATCTAATGGCTCTAAACCCACATTTCCAGACTCATCTTATGTGTGTTCATACAACATCTCTTTCCTATGGAGGATTTTATATATACATACTAGAATTATTTTTCTAAAAAAGAAAAATCTAAGGCTTAGAGAAGCCAATAGGCCACACCAAAAATAACTGGAGGAATGAGTATATGAATCCAGGGAAGCATGATCCCAAACCCCTGCTCTTTCCACTTGTATCTTGCAGAATCAACAGATTTTCCTTACCGTCTGTCTCACTTTGATGATGATAGTACCAGCCAATAAGTGGATCTCTCTGGTACTGTTAATACAAGACACCCATGTGAGCAGAATAAGGATTTGAATATGCATTCAAAATCCAGACAACAGAAAGGAGAGTTCTAAAGGGAGGAATCCTTGACATCTTCATTATCGTATATGATATTTTTTCATGAATCCTTAAACACTGGTTATTTATACACAGGAGAAATTTTTTTTTAAGTACATTTGAGTATCTTCCTAGTCTTTAGTGGGATGGGTCTGCTGTGGAGCCTACCTCTGGAGGCTAGAAGCCTGAGATCAAGGTGTCAGCAGGTTTGGTTTCTTCTGAGGCCCCTCTCCTAAGCTTATTTTTAAAAATTTTATTTTATTTCATTTATTTATTAAATTTATTTTTTAAATATTTATTTATTTATTTGAGAGAGAGGGAGGGAGACAGAGAAAGAGAGAGACAGAGTGTGTGCATGGGGGGGAGGGGCAAAGGGAGATGGAGAGAGAAACTTAAGCAGACTCCATGTTGGGTGTGGAGGTGGACACAAGGGCTCAATCTCACGACCCTGAGACCCTGACCTGAGCCGAAACCAAGAGTTGGACATTTAACCGACTTTTGTCACCCAGGTGCCCCATCTTCTAAGCTTATAGATGACCATTTTCTTTCTGTCTTCACATGGTCCCCCCACTCACCATGTGCCTGTATCCTATATCCTCTCATAAAGACACCAGTCGTGTTAGGATATAGGCCCATCCTAACAATGCCTTTTTAACTTAATTACCTATTTAAAGGCCAAATAAAGTCACTTTTTGAGGTATTGAGTCTTAGGGCTCAACATATGAATTTGGAGGATGCATAATTAATATATCTATCCATCCATCCTAGTGGTTCTGTTTCTGACTAATGTGATACATATATAGTTATTGTATATAAATATGCATAATATACAATATATAAATATATATTACATATTATAAAATACTTTCTTCCTCACTAAATTTTGATTCTTCACTTTTGAGAAATCTGGCTAAGGCCAAGCCATTTAAGATTCATTATTCACTTGCCAGGTGCCACATACAAAGAGATGATTTCTGAGTTGAGACTAGGGGGCTAATAAGAGGTAAGTGGAAAAAAGTTAGGAGAAGCATTTCAGTTCAATGAACTGTTTGAGCAAACTACCTAAGAGTGGAATGAATGGTCCTGTGGTAATGTGACAAGGTCGTGTGTGTGTCTGTGTCCGTGTAAGTACGCTAGCAGTGGTAGGAGAAGTCGGGTAGCTACAAACATGATTTTATTATTGGAAGATGAAATGTACTGTAAATATTGCTGGGAGATAATGCTGTGGAAGTGAGTCTATGTTTTAAGGAAAGTTAAATCCAATATAAATAAAAGTCTGACCCTAGCAAGATATCTTAGAAGTAAGGATACACAGTTAACTTGATACTGAGTTGAATAGTTCTTTTCAGTATTAATAATTTCTAACCCTCACAACAAAAATTACAAAACAGCCCAAATATTGTCAAAATAGCACCCATTAGATTTTTTAAAAATTTGGTTTTAACATAATGCACTGTACTTACTTTAAAAAATATCAAAACTCCTGCTAAATAAGCATAAAAAAAATCCTAGATTTTATTTTTGTCTAGGCTTTTTCTGTGGAGTTTTCTTTTTCCTCCACATATAGTAATAAGTGAAAATGGCCATCAAGAGACAAAAGTGAAGGCTTTCAAAGAACAAATCTATTCCTTAAATTGAAGGATACAGTAATAAAATTTCTATGTGGGAAAAAAATATCTGTAACCTTCATAGATCTGAATACTTTATAGACTTTCCAAATGTGTATAAGTTCTGCACAAATAGTTTTCAACTCTATGAAAAAAAGAAAAATGTACTACCAACAAACTAAAGCAAGCACTAGATCTTATCTCTTAAAGCAATTTTTTGTTTCCTGTAAGGCTTTTAGATGAACTAGTACATACTAGCTTTTCATTAAAGATACATGACCACTACCAATTGAAATCTGAGGCTGAAATTCATGTTTCCAAAAAGCTCCCCTTATAAGGAGAATCAACCACTAGAAAGATATCCCGAGGGCTTAATATTCTCGTGTCATATAGAGCTTTCAAAACATCTCCCTTAATGGCCATCCAATGGCAAAATCCAATAAACCATTTATAATTCTTATCCTCCTTAAACTGTCTGGAGTTGATATTTCTTTCTTTCTTTCTTTCTTTCTTTCTTTCTTTCTTTCTTTCTTTCTTTCTTTCTTTCTTTCTTTCTTTCTTTTCTTTCTTTCTTTCTTTCTTTCTTTCTTCCTTCCTTCCTTCCTTCCTTCCTTCCTTCCTTCCTTCCTTCCTTCCTTCC